>NC_058130.1:300834051-300859407 GCF_016433145.1 Gracilinanus agilis | reverse complement strand
TATATATATATATATATATATATATATATATATATATATATATTCTGATTAAATAATCTTATCTGAGATGACATGATCCATTCATTTATGAGTTCCAGACCCTCCTAATTTTAATATCTTTCCTGAGCTCCAGTCCCACATTCCACACTGTTAATAGGTCATAAGCAAACTCAATATATTTAAAAGAATTTCCTTGATTGTATTGTAGAATCCCTAGTTTCTATAGTTGCACCTCCTATACAGGAGGCCTATCTATCCTGAAATGAATTCATGTTGATTTTTCATTTGATATTTTTATTTTTTTAAATACATCTGAGATTTCATCATAGATTTAGAATATAGAGAGCACCTCTGTATTCATCAAGTCTAATATTCTCACTTTATTAGATGAGGAAACAAAAAATAAAAGAGGTAAAATTGACAAGCATGCCCAAGGTCAATAGCTAATTCACACTGAAGATGAGAATTGAAAGCAACTCCAAGTATATCCTGCTTTCAGTTTTATACTGTTCAGATGAATATCCATTGACATATATAGTTAGACAAAGATAGATTCATTCATCTATCTAATTTGCCTTTCTATATATCTATATCCTTCATTTCCTGGTATGTCTAGGCCAGTGATGGCAAATCTTTTAGAGATTGAGTGCCCAAACTGCAACCCTTATGATGCATATGAGCTACCCCCTTACCCCAGATAGGGGAGGGAGGAAGTGCTCCCATTGAGCTGCTGGGCAGAGAGGTGGGTCACATGAGAAATATTCTCAGGATGCATGTGGAGAGGGGAAGGGGAGCAACCTTCTCTGTCACATGTGCCATAGGTTCACTAAGTTGTTAACTAGACCTAACTCTGCTTAGTTTTTTTAAAATCAGACAAAATTTTGTCTTTCGGGATTTTAAAGTCATAATTAATATCATTAGTATAGGGATCATTTTGTATATAGATACAGATATATAGTTTGCATTTGTAAAAGGCACATGTTGTTTCCCCAACATGGAATATAACATCCTGAGGCAATTTTCTTTCTTTCAGACACATTCTGAAACATAACTTTTTAAATTGGGCATGCATCTTAGGTAGATGATAGATAGCAAAATAGAGAGGTAGATAGAAAACTTCTTAAGTCTTATTATGTTAACAAGGACAAGTTTTTAATGCAGAGTTATGGGGTCATAAAGATTTGTAAACTCATTTTTTTCTTCAAAAATTAGATTTCTAAGAGAGCATTAACAGTCATTTAAAGATCCTTTGTGAACATAATTATTGTTTAATTTCTTAATCCTTTTCTAGTCTCTCCATCATGGTACTGACCTTTGAGAGCTTCTATATTCAGTATTAAAGTTTGCAGAATATACACATGACTCAGAAAATTTTTGTTAAAATACTGATTATATCTCAAGTTACTATCACTTTGTTATTTCTGGAATAGTGAAAGAAAAAGCATATAAATATCGCTGCTATAATAATAAAGACATTGTTCAGTTGTTTTATGGTCATGTCCAACAATTTTTGACACCATATGAAGTCTTCTTGGTAGAGATACTGGAATGATTTGTCATTTTCTTCCCCTCATACATTTGTCATTTTGCTCTTTTATCATTTTAGCCATTCTAATGGGTATAAGATGGTGTCTCAAAATTGATTTGGTGGACTTCTGGGTTAAGATGGTTGCAGTATAAAGGGAGCTTCATTACTCTTCCTACTGCTGATCATAACAAAGCATCTCAAGAGAACAAAAATCAAAATCAGACTAGGAAAGAGGCTCAGCCTTAGGGTACAGCCTTGAAGGTAGACAGGGTTTGGGGATTTCCATGCCATAAGATGGTAAAATTATACTTACGAAAGTGCAAGCTGATCACCTCCTCCCACAATACCTACCACGCCAGAGTCAGAGCAAAGAACAGGACAATCCCTAAATTCTTGGAAACTGGCTGAGGGCACCATAGTCTTACCCCGAGGACAGTGCAAAGCCTTAGTAATAAGACTTGAGATCCATGTAGTGCAGGAGCAGATATAGCATAGAGACAGGCTGCCTAGAGCAGACAGGGCAAGGACTCGGAAAATATCCTCAGGGCAAAAACCACTCTGCAAGTGCTGCCTGCTCTCCTCATTCAGACTTCTGGATGACAAGGGAAGATAAAACTAATGCAGCAATGGCCAAAAACACTCAAGAACTACAAACTACAGCTACCAAAAAAAATAAGAAAAAGCCTCTGACCATGGATAACTTCTATGAAGAAAAAAAGCAGACTACAGAGGAGATAGCAGAGAATGGCAAACAGGCAAAAATATCTAAACATTCCCCCCAAAATGGAAATTGGTCACAAGCTCTCAAGAAACTGAAATTGGAAAAGAACAATGGGAAGAAAAATAAGAGAAAGAAATTCTTACAGTAATTCAAAAGGAAAATAACAGTATAAAAAACAGAATTTTCCACATGGAAAAAGAGGAACAAAAATCACATGAAATAATAAGCAAATTGGAGACCAGAACTGACCCGCTGGAAGCAATGAAAAGCATGTTATATGAAACCAAAAAGGGAAATCAAAATATCATAGCTGAAAGCCAGTCTTTAAAACTGGAATAGAGCAAGTAGAAGCTAATGATCTCACAAGACAGCAAGAATTAATAAAGCAAAGTCAAAAGAATGACAAAATAGAAGGAAACAAAAAATACCTCATTTAAAAGAGGATGGACTTGGAAAACAGTTCCAGGAAGGACAATTTGACAATCATAGGTCTACCTGAAAACCTAGAAAAAAACAGAAGCATTGACATAATATTATAATAAATTATCCCAAGAAAATTACCCTGTTTTTCTTGAACAAGAGGGCAAACTAGACATAGAAAGAGTTCATAGATCAGCCTCTATATTAAATTCTCAAAAGCCAACCCCCAGAACTGTAATTACCAAATTCAAGAGTTTAAAAGCCAAAAAGAAAATATTGCAAGAAGCCAGAGACAATTCATATATCAAGGAGCCCTAGTCAGGGTTGCACAGGATTTGGTAGTTTTCACACTAAAGGACTAAAAAGCTTGGAATGTGATATTCAGAAATGCAAGAAAATTGAGTTCTACAACCAGGGATAACCTACTCATCAAAACTGACTATATACTTCATCAAAACTGACTATATACTTCCAGGGGAAAGTATGGACATTTAACAAAATAGAAGATTTCCAAGTATTTTTAAAGAAAAGACAAGAACTATATGGAAAATTTGATGCCCGAATACAAAATTTGAGAGAAACATGAAAAGGTAAACAAGAAAGAGGGGGGAAATTATTTTAAGGGCTTCAGTAAGGTCAAATTGTTTACATTCTAATGTGTAAAAATATTTGTAATTCTCAAAAACTGTTTTCACTATCATAGTAATTAGAAGAATTATTGATAGGTAGAGGTTGGGGTACTAAGTGGTTTAAGATGATATGTAAAAAAGGGGGGAAATAGAAGGTGGCACCAAGAGAAACTTGAAGAAGAAAAATAGGATAATTTATACCACATAAGGAGGCAAATTGGTGGTCGAGTGAAAAAATACTATTATAGGAAGGAGAGGAAGAGAGTGCAAATAGGTAGTACTTAAAACTTACTCTTAGTGGAATCAATTCTGAGAGGGAAGAGCATCTAGATCCATTGGGATATAAAATTCTATTTTATCCTACAGAGAACTTGAGAGGGAAAACAAAAGGGGGAAATAGTTGGGGACGTACCAAAGGGGAGAGAAAGAAAAGGGGGCGGTAATTTAATAGATCCTAAAGAAAAATAAAATGGGAATAAGTAGGGAGGGAGGGAGAAAGGAAGTAAAATAAGGATGGGGACTAGGGGGACTGATTAAAAGTAAAACACTAGTATAGAAGCAAATAGCAAAAGAAGAAAGTACTAGGAGAAGAAATCAAAATGAAGCAGAAAACACAGGTGGTAATCATAACTGTGAATGTGAATGGGATTGACTCACCCATAAAGCAAAAGCAAATAGCAGAGTGCATTAGAAACCAAAATCCTACCATAGGTTGTCTACAAGAAAAACACATGAGGTAGATAGACACACACAGGGTAAAGCTAAGAGGATGTAGAAAAATCTATTGGACATCAAATGAGAAAAAGAAGGCAGGAGTTGCAATCATAATATCTGAGAAAGCCAAAGTAAAAATAGATCTAATTTATAGATACAGGGGGGAAATAGTGATTCCGAGAAGATGGTAGCTTAAATGCAACAAAATGTCAGACCTCTGAAATCCTTCCACACCGAGATAAAAAGCAAAGTGCTTTGAGGGGGAAGAAAACCAAATCCAACAACAGGACATGGCTGGAGGATTCTCTTGCTGGACTCAAATCAAGAGGTATTCAAAAAAAAAAGCCTGAATTCTTGAACTGTTCAGTTTGAGTGTAAGGAAGCCATCCCCATGTGCTGTTCTGAGTCTCCAGCAGGTCCTAGAATCTCTGGGCAGGCAAGGGTGCTAGTCCAGAGGGAGGGCCTATCTGGCACAGCTGTGCCAGTCTCAGGGCTTTAAACACAGATGGCAGGGAGGTGATTGAAGTAGAAATGCAGAGAGGGCAGCCTAGTCTCAGGAAAAATGCTCCATCTTTCCTCTCCCCCCTTCTCTCAAGGTTTTAGTCTCAGGGCACATCCAGCTTTGCAGAAAAATTCTGCCCTGGCTTAATCCCATTAATAGGGCAGAAAATAAGTCTTCAGAAGGCAGGTAATCTCCAACACCTCTCCTCCATAGACTGCAGAGAAAGTAGCTACAAACTTCTATTGCCAACTGAGGAAGATCTTACAAAAGAGCTCATTAAAACCATCAGCTTAAGCTAATCAACCAGCAGAGCGGAGAAAAAGCCCCTTCAGGACAAAATAGCCCAGACCCACATATCCAGCAAATAATCAGAGGAGCAAGATCACAGCCAATTACAGGGAGGAAAGAAGGGAAAAAATATGAGTAAACAACAGAAAAATAAAAAGAAATTACAATCGACGGCTTCTATCCAGGAAATGAACAAAAAGCAAATGAAATAGAGGAAGTTTAAGAAACTCCAGGCCAAAACACAGAAACTGTAGTGAATTGGACATAGGTTTTGGAAGAACTCAAAATACAATTCAAAAAACAATTAAGAGAGGCTGAAGAGAACTGGGAAAATAAAATACATAACCTAAAACAAAAAAATAGTGTCTTGAAAGCCAAAATTGACCAACTTGGAAATGAGGCAAAGAAGGTGAGAGATAACCTACAAAGAAAATGAGATCAGAAGGAGAAAGAGGACCAAAAAGCCAGGGATAAAATTCAGTCTTTAAAAATTAGAATTCAAAAACTAGAAGCAAATTATTTCAAAAGGCAGCAAGAATGTATAAAACAAAATCAAAAGAATGAAAATTTTGAGGAAAATATGAAACACATAATCAAAATAACCTCAGATATGAAAAACATTGAGGACAGACAATTTAAGAATGATTAGACTATCAGAACATCATGACAAAAGAAAAAGTCTGGACATCAACCTACAGGAAATTATCCAAAAAAACTGCCCCGATATGCTTGAACAAGAGGGAAAAGTGGAAATTTAAAGAATCCACAGATCACCTCCTACATTTAATCCACAACTGACAACTTCCAGGAACAGTATAGCCAAATTCAAAAACTACCAGACAAAGGAAAAAATATAACAAGCTGCTAAGAAGTGATTCCGATACCAGGGAACCACAGTTAGAATAACACAGGATCTGACTGCATCTAACATGAAGTACTGGAAGGCATGGAATATAATATTTAGGAAAGAAAAAGACCTAGGTCTACAACTAAGATTCAACTACATAGCAAAACTGACTATATTCTTACAGGGGAAAGTATGGTCATTTAATAAAATTGAAGACTTCCAAGAATTCATGAAGAAAAAACCAGACTTAAAAAGGAAAATTTGATGTGCAAACATAGAACTCAGAATCACCAAAAGGTAATTAAGAGAGGAGAAAAAAATAAAATAAAAACTTTTTTTAAAGGACCCAATTAGTTCAAATTATTTGTATCCCTATAAGAAAAGAAGATATTGGTAACTTTTTTAAACCCTTGCCTTCCGTCTTGGAGTCAGAACTGTGTATTAGCTTCAAGGCAGAAGAGTGGTAAGGGCTAGGCAATGGGAGTTAAGTGACTTCCCCAGGGTCACACAATGGGGAAGTGTATGAGGCCAGATTTGAACCTAGGACCTCTCCATTTCTAGGCTTGACTCTCAATCCACTGAGTTAAACAGCTACCCTGATATTTATAACTCATAAAAATTGTTATTATCATCAGAATAGAAAAAGTATACTTAGAGGGAGCAATTACAAACTGTATAGAATGAAATGTCTCTCTCTATATATGTGTATATGCATATACACACATATATATAAAACTAGAGGTAAAAAAGAGGATAATATTAGGAGAAATTGGAAAAGAGACAAAATAGAGTAAGTTTATATTCAATAAAGAAGTGCATGGTGGGAGCAGGAAAGAAGACCAATACACTAGAAGGATCAAGAGGTTGGAGACAGGAAATACTTAATTCTTACTTGCATTGAAATTAACTCAAAGAGAGAAGAACAATCAGATCCATTGGGACAGAGAATTGATTCATTTCCTATACAGAAGTAGAAGGGTAACAAACTGACTGGTGGGAAGGGAACAATACTAGGGATGGAGAGTGTAAGGGGGAGCTTAAAAAGACCCTAAAGAAAAATAAGAGGGCAATAAGAAGGGAGAGGTCAGAAAGGGAAGTACAATAAGAGAAGGGACTAGGAGGACTGATTAAAAAAACCCGCTGGTGTAGAAGTAAATATCGAAAGAATAAAGGGCAGGACAAGGAGAGCGAATCCAAATGATGGGAAATACACAATTGATAATCATATCTCTGAATGTGAATTGGATGAACTTGCCCATAAAATGGAAGCAAATAGCAGAGTGGATTAAAAAACAAAATCCTATTCTTGTTGTCTACAAGAAATACACATGAGGCAGGTTACATAGGGTTAAAGTAAAAGGTGGGAGCGAAATCTATTGGGCTTCAATTGAGAAAAAGAAGGCAGGAGTTGCAATCATGGTATCTGATGAAGCCAAACTAAAAATAGATCTGATTAAAAGAGGTAATAACATCCTGATTAAAGGCAATATAGACAATGATGAAATATCAATACTCAATATCAATACTCAACATGTATGCACCAAATAGCATAGCATCCACATTTCCAAAAGAGAAACCAGTAGATCTCAAAGAGGAAAAATAGATAGTAAAACTATTCTAGTGGAAGACTTCAACCTTCCCCTATCAGATCTAGATAAATCAAACAAAAAATAAATTAGTAAGAGGTAAGAGAGGTTAAAGAAATACTATAAAATTAGAGTTAATAGATATGTGGAGAAAAATAAATAGGGACAAAAAGGAATATACCTTCTTTTCAGCAGCATATAGTGCATTTACAAATATTGACCATGTACTAGGGCATAGAAATATGGCAAACAAATGCAAAAGAGCAAAAATAATAAATGGAAATTTTCAGATCATAATGCAATAAAATAATAATTAATAAAGGTACATGGATAGGCAAATCAAAAATTAATTGGAAATTAAATAATATGATTCTCCAAAATCAGTTAGTTAAAGAACAAATCATAGAAACAATTCATAATTTCACAGAAAAGAATGGTAATGAGGAAACATAAAGCCAAAACACTACTATGGGGGTAATTTATATCCTTGAGGGCATATATTAACAAATTAGGGAGTACAAAGATCAATAAATAGGGCATGAAAATAAAAAAAAAAACTAGAAAGGGAAGAATTAAAAAAAACCCAGGTGAAAACTAAATTAGAGATCATAAAAATTAAAGGAAAAATTAAAAAAAAACAAAAGTAAAAGAACTATTAAATTAATAAATAAGACTAAAAGCTTATAGTTTGAAAAAAACAAATAAAATTCACAAAGTACTGGTCAATCTAATAATAAAGGAAAGAATACCAAATTAACAGTATCAAAGAGGAAAAGGGAGACCTCACCTCTAATGAAGAGGAAATTAAGGCAATAATTAACAAATATCTTGCCCAATTACATGGCAATAAATATAGCAATCTATGTGATATGGATGAAGATTTACAAAAATATAAATTGTCTAGATTAACAGTAGAAGAAATAGAATACTTAAATAATCACATATCAGAAAAAGAAATTGAAAAAATCAATAAAGAACTGCCTAAGAAATGATCCCCATGGATTCACGAATGAATTCTATTAAACTTTCAAAGAACAACTAAATCCAATACTATACAAACTATTTGACATAATAAGTAAAGAAGGAGTTCTACCAAATTCCTTTCATGAATCAAATATGGTACTGATCCAAAAGGCAAGTAGATAAAAAATCAAGAAAGAAAATTATTAGTCTAATCTCTTTAATGAACATAGATGCAAAAATCTTACATAGAATACTAGCAAAGACTCCAGCAAGTGATCACAAGGGTTATTCATTATTATTAGTTGTGATTTTTACCAGGAATTCAAGAATGGTTCTATACTAGAAAAACCATCCACATAATTGACCATATCAACAAGCAAACAAACAAAAATCACCTGATTATCTTAATAGATGCTGAAAAAGCCTTTGACAAAATACAACACCCATTCCTATTAAAAACAATTGAAAGTATAGGAATAGAAAGGCTTTTCCTAAAAATAATAAACAGTATATATCTAAAACCATCAACAAGCATCATCTGCAAAGGAGATAAATTAGAAGCATTCCCAATAATATCAGGAGTGAAACAAGGATGCCCATTATCACCTCTATTATTTAACATTGTACTAGAAACACTAGCAATAGCAATTAGAGAAGAAAAAGAAATTGAAAGTATTAAAATAGGCAGTGAAGAGACCAAGCTATCACTCTTTGCAGATAATATGATGGACTACTTAAAAAATCCTAGGGAATCAGCTAAAAAGCTAGTGGAAATAATGAACAACTTTAGCAGATTTGCAGGAAACAAAATAAATGTACATAAATTATCAATATTTTTATATATTTCCAACATATCTCAGCAGCAAGAGTTAGAAAGAGAAATTCCATTTAAAATCACCCTAAACCAGTGATGGGCAAACTACAGCCTGCGGGCCAGATGCTGCCACCTGAAATGTTCTATCCAGCCACTTGTTATTATTCCTAATCTGATGAATACAATGTGTAGGATACAATATAATGAAACTTTGAAATAGTTGCCTTAGAAACAGACTGGCAGATGAGCATTTCCTTTCCTTTGGCCCCCTCTTTAAAAAGTTTGCCCATCACTGCCCTAGATAATATAAAATACTTTGGAACCTATCTGCTAAGACAAACACAGGAATTATATGAACACAATTACAAAACCCTTTCCACACACTTAAAACTAGATTTAAACAACTGGAAAAACATTAATTGCTGATGGGTAGAACGAGCTAACATAATAAAAATGACAATCCTACAGAAATTAATTTACTTATTTAATGCCATACTTATCAAAGTACCAAGAAACTTTTTTACTGAATTAGAAAATACTATAACAAAATTCATTAGGAAGAACAAAAGATCAAGAAAATCAAGGGAAGTAATGAAAAAAAATGTGAAGAAAGGTGGCTTAACAATACCAGATCTTAAACTGTACTAAAAAACAGTGGTCATCAAAACAATATGGTACTGGTTAAGAGTCAGAAGGGAGGATCAGTGAAATAACTTGGGGTAAGTGACCCCAGGAAGACACTGTATGATAAACCCAAAGATCACAGCTTTAGGTACAAAATACATTATTTGACAAAAAATGCTAGGAAAATTGGAAAACAATATGGGAGAAGTTGGGTCTAAATTACCATCTCATGCCCTACACCAAGATAAATTCAGAATCTATGAATGATATCAATATAAAGAAGGAAACTATAAGTAAATCAGAAAAACACAGAATAGTATACTTGTCAGATCTCTGGGAAAGAAAAGATTTAAAAAACAAGCAAGACTTAGAAAAAATACAAAATGTAAAATAAATCATTTTGATTACATTAAATTAAAAAGGTTTTGTACGATCAAAACAAATGTAACCAAAATTAAAATGGAATCAAGAAATTGGGGAAAAATCTTTATAACAAAAATCTGACAAATGTCTAATTACTCAAATATATAAGGAGCTAAATTAATTGTACAAAAAATCAAGCCATTCTCCAAATGATAAATGGGCAAGGGACATGAATAGGAAATTTTCAGATAAAGAAATCAAAACTATCAATTAGCACATGAGAAAGTATTCTAACTCTCTAATAATTAGAGAAATGCAAATCAAAACAACTCTGTGGTACCACCTCACACCTAGCAGATTGGCTAACATAACAGCAAAGGAATGTAAAAAATGTTGGAATGTATGTGGCAAAATTGGGATACTAATGCATTGCTGGTGGAGTTGTGAATTGATCCAATCATTATGGGTGGCAATTTGGAACTCTGCCCAAAGGGTTTCAAAATACTGTCTGCCCTTTCACTCAGTCATACCACTGCTGGGTTTATACCCCAAAAAGATCATAAGGAAAAAGACATGTACAAAAATATTTATAGCCACTCGCTTTGTAGTGGCAAAAAATGGAAAATAAGGGTATGCCCTTCAACTGGGGAATGGCTGAACAACTTATGTTATCTACTGGTGATGGAATACCATTGTCCTCAAAGGAATAATGAACTGGAGGAATTCCATGTGAACTGCAATGACCTCCAGAAGTTGAGGCAGAGTGAAAAGAGTGGAACCAGGAGAACATTATACACAGAGGCTGATACACTGCAGTAAAATATAATCTAATGGACTTCTCTACTAGTAGCAATGCAATGATCCAGGACAATACTGAGGGACTTATGAGAAAGAACACTATCCACATTCAGAGGAAAAATTGTGGGAGTAAAAACACTGAAGAAAAACAACTGTTTGAACACATAGGTTAATGGGGATATAATTTGAGGTGTTGACTCTAAACAACCACCCCATTGCATCTATCAATAATATGGAAATAGGTCTTGATCAATGTCATATGTAAAACCAAGTGGAAATGCCCATCGGCTATGGCAAGGGGGTAGGGGGTATGGGAGGGAGAGAAAGACCATGAATCATGTAATCATCGAAAAATTTTCTAAAACAGAAAAAAAAAGAAAAAAAAAAGAAAAGAGATAGGGAAGGTAATGACATCCTGACAAAAGGCAATATAGACAATGAGGAAATATCAGTACTCAACACGTATGCACCAAATGGAATAACATCCAAATTTTTGAAGGAGAAACTTTGGGAGCTTAATGAGAAAATATATAACAAAACTATACTAGTGGGAGACCTGAATCCTCCTCTACCAAATCTAGATAAATCAAAGTAAAAAATAAATGAGAAAGAGGTAAGAGATGTGAATGAAATCTTAGAAAAAAGTAGAGTTAATAGATATATGGAGAAAAATAAATAGAGATAAAAAGAAATACACCTTCTTTTCAGTAGCACATGGTACATTAACAAAGATTGATCATATACTAGGACATAAAGACATTGCAAACAAATGCAAAAAAAACCCAGAAATAATAAATGCAACTGTTTCATATTGCAATACAATAAAATAGTAATTAGTAAGGGTACATGGAGAACCAAATCAAAAATTAATTGGAAATTAAATAATATGATTCTTAAAAATTGGTTGGTTAAAGAACAAATCATAGAAATCAATAATTTCATTGAAGAAAATGACAATCAAGAGACATCATATCAAAATCTATGGAATTAAGTCTAAGCAATACTCAGGGAAAAATGTAAAATGTAAATGTAAAAATGTAAAAATATCCCTGAGTGCATATATCAACAAATCAGAGAGGGAAGAGGTCAATTAATTGGGCATGCAAATTAAAAAAAAAACTGGAAAAAGAACAAATTAAAAATCCCCAAAATTAAAAGAGAAATCAATTAAATTGAAAGTTAAAGAATTGTTGAATTAATAAATAAGACTATGCGCTGATACTTTGATAAAAAAACAAATAAAAATGATGAAATATTGATTAATCTAATAAAAAAAGAAAAATGAAAAACCAAATTAACAGTGTCAAAGATGATAACAGAGATCTCACTTCTAATGAAGATGAAATTAAGTTAATTATTAAAAGCTCTTTTGCCCAATTATATGGCAACAAATGCGGCAATCTAGGTGATATGGACGAATATTTACAAAAATATAAATTGCCTAGATTAACAGAAGAGGAAATGCAATACTTAAATAATCCCAATTCAGAAGTAGAAATTAAACAAGCCATCAAAGAATTCCCTAAGAAAAAATCCCCAGGGCCAAATGGATTCACAAGTGAATTCTATCAAACATTTAAAGAACAACTAAATCCAATACTATACAAACTATTTAACAAAATAAGCAAAGAAGGAATTCTACCAAATTCTTTTTATGACATAAATATGGTACTGATTCAAAAGCCAAGCAGAACAAAAATAGAGAAAAAAAATACAGACCAATCTCCTTTATGAACATAGATGCAAAAATCTTAAATAGTATACTAGTAAAAGACTCCAGTAAGTGATGACAAGAATTATTCACTATGATCTGGTGGGATTTAAACCAGGAATTGCAAGGATGGTTTAATAATAGGAAAACCAACCATATAATTGACCATATCAACAAACAAAACAACAGAAATCACATGATTATCTCAATAGATGCAGAAAAAGCCTTTGGCCAAAATACAACACTCATTCCTACTGAAAACACTAGAAAATGTAGGAATAGAAGGGCCTTACCTAAAAATAATAAACAGTATATATTTAAAAGCATCAGAAAGCATCGTCTGCAATGGAGACAAGGTAGAAGTCTTCCCAATAAAATCAAGAGTGAAGCAAGGTGGGGCAGTTGGGTAGCTCAGTGGATTGAGAGTCAGGCCTAGAGACAGGTCCTAGGTTCAAATCTGGCCTCAGACACTTCCCAGCTGTGTGACCCTGGGCAAGTCACTTGACCCCCATTGCCCACCCTTACCATTCTTCCACCAAGGAACCAATACACAGAAGTTAAGGGTTAAAAAAAAAAAAGATTGAAGCAAGGATGCACATTATCATCTCTATTATTTAACATTGTACTAAAATGCTAGCAGTAGCATTAAGAGATGAAAAAAAATTGAAGGACTAAAGTAGGCAGTGAGGAGACTAAACTATCACTCTTTGCAGATGATATGATGGTCTACTTAAGGAATCCTAGAGAATCAACTAAAAAGCTAGTAGAAATAATTAACAACATTAAAAAATTGCAGGATAAATCATCAGCATTTCTATATATTTCCAAAACAAGTCAGCAGCAAGAGTTAGAAAGAGAAAATCAATTTAAAATCACCCTAGACAATATAAAATATTTAGGAATCTATTTGCCAAGACATACATAGGAATTAAAACTTGATCGTAACAATTGGAAACAATAATAATTGCTTATTGGTATGATGAGCTAACATAATAAAAATGACAATCCTACCCAAATTAATTTACTTATTTAGTACTATACCTATCAAATTACCAAGAAATATTTTTTACTGATTTAGAAAAAATTATAAAAAAAATTAATTGGGAAGTAGAAAAGATCAAGAATATAAAGAAAAATAACGAAAAAAAATGTGAAAGATGGGGACCTAGCAATACCTCATCTTAAACTGTACAAAAAAAATGGTCATCAAAATAATATGGTACTGGCTAAGAGACAGAAAGGAGGATCAACAGAATAGACTTGGGGCAAATGACCTCAGCAAGATAGTGTATGATAAGCCCAAAGATCCCAGCTTTTGGATTGTGTAATTAAGATTTGCTCTTCAGGACATTCTGTACTTTAAAGATTGTATCTAAACTGATATTTTTTTATTAGATGTTTACAAAACTATCTTGTAGTTTATTGTTGTGAGGTAAAGCTTGGCGAGCTAGTAGGCCTTGCACAAGGAAACACTCCAGAGACTAATATATACATACATATACATATATATATATGTATATATACATAAACTTGAACTATTTATAAGTTTAAAGTGTAAGTAGAAGGATATAATAAGAGAGTTCCCTATCACTCTGGGGAAATGCTAAATAAGACCCCCCACATTCTTTCACCTCATGATGAGTCTTTAGTCCTGGGTTTAGCCAGGGTATACTATTACTTCCCATGCTAACAACCCAAATTTTTCTATTCCAAACTAATCTATCACTAATACTATTATTATTATTGTATATAAATTTTAATTTTGTCTCCAGATCTTAAAAAATAGCAAAGGTATACTGACCAAGACTTAGTCAGTTTGCCTGTGGCTCTGAGTCTGACTCAGAGCTTGGTGAAAGATAAGATCTATATCTTCTTAAAATTCAAATAATAAGCCAACAGCAATAGTCAACAACTGTGTTCAAATCCCAATGGTCTGCAAAGGTGGTGAAAGCAAAACGTCTTCCAGAATATATCTTCCTTCCCTCTAACTTCAAGGATGACAGCAGAGAAAGAGAAAGTAGCTAGCCCTTCTCCTGCATCCAGAAAAAGAACAACCCCCTCAGAAAATCAGTTAGACTTCCTCTCTTTCCAACATTCCACAGAATCTTCTGCACTAACCCTTCTGCAACTCCTGAGACAAATTCTAAATTACTTATCTATAAATTTATCTTATCAATATTCAATATTATTTCAATAATACAAACATAAGGAAGATATAAGTTTTGTATAGCTCCCACCCCCCCACCCCCCCATCTTGGCTAGGAAAGCTGGCTTTACTTAGGCTTTTACTTTGTCCAATCATTTCTTTTACTTTAAGTGATTATAAATTCGTAATCATGAGAGTTACTGGATATTAATTTTAATATTAGACCACTATTTGACTAAAACTGCTGGGAAAACTGGAAAATAGTATGGGAGAGATTAGGTTTAGATCAACATCTCACACCCTACACCAAGATAAACTCCGAATGGGTGAATGACTGAAATATTAAGAAGGAAACAGTAAGTAAATGAGGGGAACATAGAAGAGTATACCTGACAGATCTATGGGAAAGGAAAGATTTTAAGATCAAGCAAGAGTTAGAGAATATTACAAAATGTAAAAGGAATAATTTTGATTACATTAAATTTAAAAAGTTTTGTATAAACAAAACCAATGCAACCAAAATTAGAAGGGAAACAAAAAATTGGGAAAAAATTTTTATAACATAAACCTTTGACAAATGTCTAATTACTCAAATTTATAAGGAACTAAATCAATTTTACAAAAAAAAATGTCATTTCCCAAATGATAAATGGGGAAGGGACATGAATAGGTAGTTTTCAGATAAAGAAATCAAAACTATTAATAAGCACATGAAAAAGTGTTCTAAATTTCTTATAATCAGAGAAATGCAAATGAAAACCACTCTGAGATACCACCTCACACCTAGCAAATTACCTAATATGACAGCAAAGGAAAATAATAAATGTTGGAGGGGGTGTGGCAAAATAGGGACATTAATGCATTGCTGGTGGAGTTTGAATTGATCCAACCATTCTGGATGGTATTTTGGCACTATGCCCAAAGGACTCTAAAAGACTGACTACCCTTTGATTCAGCCATATTATTCTGAATTTATATCCCAAAAATATCACAAGGAAAAAGACTTATACAAAAATATTTTTAACCACGCTCTTTGAGGTGACAAAAATTGGAAAATGAGGGGATGCCCTTCGATTGGGGAATGCCTGAACAAATTGTGGTATCTGTTGGAGATGGAATACCATTGTGCTGAAAGTAATAATGAAATGGAAGAATTCCGTGTGAACTGGAACAACTTCCAGAAATTGATGCAGAGTGGAAGAAGCAGATGCAGGAGAACATTATACGCTAAGACTGATACACTGTGGCACAATTGAATGTAACAGACTTCTCTACTAGCAACAATGCAATGATCCAGGACAATTTTGAGGGACTTATGAGAAAGAACATTATTCACATCCAGAGAAATAACTGTGGGAGTAGAAACAAAGAAGAAAAACAATTGCTTGATCACATGGTTCAATGTGGATATGATTGGGGATGTAGACTCTGAATGCTCATTCTAGTGCAAATATTAAAAATATGGAAATGGGTCTCGATCAATGACACATTTAAAACCCAGTGGAATTACTCATTGACTATGGGAGGGAGGTGGGAGGAGGGGAGAATAAGAACATGAATCATGTAACTATGGAAAAATCTTCTAAAATAAATAAATAAATACATGAACTTAATAAAAAAAGGAATTGATTTGATTTGCATTTGTCTAATTATTCATGACTTATAGCATATTTTTATATACCTACATATGCTTTTATTTCTTTATCTGAAACTATCTTTATATATCCTTTGCCCGTTTATCAATTTAGAATCCTCTTATTCTAATAAATTTTGCTAAATTCTCTCTATATTTTATATATGAGTACTCTATCTGAGAAAATATCTATAATTACTTTTGTAATTTTCTGCATGCTTCTTGTTTTCTCTAGCTTTCCCCTTTATAATTCCCATATATATTCAATAATACATTTTAATTTTAATTTTCTAGATTGCATGTGAATAAATTTCTTGTTATTAATTTTCTAATATTATTCAATCCTTGTTCTTTCTCTCTTAAATTCCACTTTCTTCCCCAAGAAGGCAGGTAATACATTATAGGTTGTACACATATTATCACGTAATACATATTTTTTTGTTTGTCATGTTATAAAAGAATATATATTGCATACATTAGAGAAGAATTCATGGAGAAAATAAAGCAAATAATTTGGACTCCATTTGTTCCTTCTGTTGTGGTGGTGCATATTCTTTTTTTTTTTTTCATGAATCTCTGGAAGTTGTCCAGGATCCTTGCATTATTGATAAGAGTTGCCATTTACAGTTACTTGTCATATATTATTGTTTTTACTATGTACAAAATTTTCCTGGTTCTGTTCATTTCACTTTTCATTACTTCATATTTGTGATTGCTTGTGTGTGTGTGTGAGAGAGAAATAGAGAGAGAGAGAGAAATAATTTTGTTTGTCTTTCTTATGGCACAATAGTATTCCATTACAAGTATGTACCACAACTTGTCCAATCAGTCCCTAATTTATGGACATCACTTCAGTTTCTAATTCTTTGCTACCACAAAAAGAGATGCCATAAATATTTTTAGATAGGTTCTTTCTCTCCTTAATTTCTTTGGGATACAGATATAATAGTGCTATTTCCAGGTCAAAGGGTATGCAAGATTCTATGGATCTCTGGGAATGGTTCTGCATTGCTCTCCAGAATTGTTTGTATAACAATTGGCAGCTCGACCAGCAAGATATTAGTGTCTTAACCTTCCACATCCCCTCCAGCATTTATTATAGAGAGCCAGCTCCCTATATGGTAGGGGTCCTGAGTGGCATTTTGTTGTGTCGGATTGTTAAGACAGGAAAAAGAAAATGAGAACAACCAGACTAGTGGTTAGCCCATGTTGATCTAACACTATGGGATTTGGACTTTATTTTATATTGGTTTCAAACAAAGAACACAAAGAAAGAGTCACAGCTGTGAAGGGGTTACAAATCATACACAATCCATTAAGGTCTAAAAAGTAGAGATATAGGTACAAGGAAAAGGGCCAAATTCCAACAACCAATTAGTAGGGGTTAATTCTGGGAGCAGAAATATATTTCATGGAGATGTTTACTAATTGCATTCTGCCTTGATTTACAGGTCTGCACCTGGTCAGATAGTCTGGCTTCAGTCTTATCTCTATCTTTGTCTGTGTCCAGCCTTGACTATATTTTTTAGAGTTCAGGCTTCTTAATTATCAAGGAGAGAAATTTTAACTCAGTAGTTGCTTGTCTGCTAATGACTCAAAGCTTTTCGATAAGTCTATAATGTTTTTCCAATAAGAAAAGGTATGGATCATAAAAGGTGTCAAAAGAGGGGTCTCATATTTTTATCTTTTCTCTTATTGGCTTTCCACAATTTGTCATTTTCTTTTTCTGCCATGTTAATCAGTCTTATGAGTTGGTATCTATTCAAGACTTGTTTTAATTTGGATTTCTCTAATCAATAGTAATTTGGAACATGATTTCATATAACAAAATTAATTTAAATTTCTTCAACTGAGAACTTCCTGTTCATATCCTTTGACAAATTGTCAATTGAAAATGCTTTCTATTCTTATAGTTTTGGCTCAACTCTTCAAATAATTAAGAAATGAAGTCTTTTTAGAGAAACTTACTACAAAGATTTTTTCCCCAGTTTCTTGTTTGCCTTTTAATATTGGATGAATTGCTTTCCTTGGGAAGAGACTTTTTAATTCAGTATAATAAAAACTATCTATTTTGCATTGCATAATGTTCTCAATGTCTTATTTTAATCTAAACTATTCTGTTATTCATTGACCTCACAGATAAACTATTTTGTCCTGCCCTAATTTGCTTAAGGTATCTCTTCCTTGGTATATAGTATGAGGTGTTGGTCTATGCATAATTTCTGCCATACTCTTTTCCAGTTTATTCAGCAGGTTTTGTCGAATAGTGATTTCTTCCTTTAGAAACTTCTGTAGTGTGGTTTCTCAAACACCAGGTTACTGTGGTCATTTGCCATAACATGCTGAGTGCCTTGTGTATTTCCTTGGTCCTCCACTCTGTTTCTTAGCCAGTCCCAGATTGTTTTGATGATTTCTCCTTTATAATATTATGTGAGATCTGCCACAGCTAAGCCACCTTCCTTCATATTTTATTTCATTAATATCCTTGTTACTCTAGGTTTTTTTTTCTTCCAAATGAATTACATTACTAATATTTTTAGCAATATAAGATAATTTTTAAGTTTTATTGGTATAGTACTGAATAAGTGAATTAATTTGGGAAGAAATATAATTTTTATTATATTAGCTCTGCCTACTAATGAGTAATTAGTGTATTTCCAATTGTTAAGAACTGACTTTATTTGTGTGAAAAGTGTTGTGTGTTTATGAATATGGTTCCTAGTTTATCTTGGCAAGTATACTATTCTGTGTACACTTAACTTATTTATAGTTTCCCTCTTTTTAGTCAAGTCATTCACCAATTCTGAATTTATCTTGGTGTAGGGTGTGAGATGTTGATCTAAACCTAATCTCTGCCATATTGTTTTCCAAATTTCCCAGCAGTTTTTGTCAAATAGTGGATTCATGTCCCAAAAGTTGGGCTCTTTGGGTTTATCATACACTGTCTTGCTGATGTCATTTACCCCAAGTCTATTCCACTGATCCTCCTCTCTATCTCTTAGCCAGTACCATATTGTTTTGATGATCACTGCCTTATAGAATAGTTTAATATCTGGTACTGCTAGGCCCCCTTCCTTCACATTTTTTTTCATTATTTCCCTTGATATTCTTGATCTTTTGTTATTCCAAATGAAATTTGTTATGGTTTTTTCTAATACAATAAAAAAGTTTTTTGGTAGTTTGATAGGTATGGCGCTAAATAGGTAAATTAATTTGGGTAGAATGGTCATTTTTATTATGTTAGCTCATCCTACCCATGAACAATCATAGTTTTTCCAATTGTTTAGATCTAGTTTTATTTGTTTGGAAAGTGTTTTGTAGTTGTTTTCGTATAATTGTTGTGTTTGTTTTGGTAGATAGATTCCTAAGTATTTTATATTGTCTAGGGTGATTTTAAATGGTGTTTCTCTTTCTACCTCTTGCTGTTCTAATGTGTTGGAAATATATAGAAATGCCAATGATTTATGTGCATTTATTTTGTATCCTGCAATTTTGCTAAAGTTGTTGATTATTTCTACAAGCTTCTTAGTTGATTCTCTAGGATTTTTTAAGTAGACCATCATATCATCTGCAAAGAGTGATAGCTTAGTCTCCTCATTGCCTATTTTGATACCTTCAATTTCTTTTTCTTCTCTAATTGCTATTGCTAGTGTTTCTAGTACTATGTTGAATAATAGAGGTGATAATGAGCATCTTTGTTTCACTCCTGATCTTATTGGGAAGGCTTCTAATTTATCCCCATTACATATGATGCTTGTTGATGGTTTTAGGTACATACTGTTTATTATTTTTAGGAAAGGTCTTTCTATTCCTATACTTTCCAGGGTTTTCAATCGAAACGGGTGCTGTATTTTGTCAAAGGCTTTTTCTGCATCTATTGAAATAATCATGTGATTTTTGTTTGTTAGGTTGTTGATATGGTCAATTAGGTAGATGGTTTTCCTAATGTTGAACTATCCTTGCATTCCTGGTATAAATCCCACCTGATCAGGGTGGATGATCCTCTTGATTACTTGCTGGAGTCTCTTTGCTAATATTCTATTTACGATTTTTGCATCTATATTCATTAGAGATATTGGTCTGTAGTTTTCTTTCTCTGTTTTTGATCTACCTGGCTTTGGGATCAGTACCATATTTGTGTCATAAAAGGAATTTGGTAGGACTCCTTCTTTGCTTGTCATACCAAATAATTTGTATAATATTGGGATTAGTTGCTCTTTGAATATCTTGGCAGGTAGACTGCCAGGAATCCATTTCCTCTATTTTTATTTTAAAAGGGTTTTTTTTTTCTATCTCTTGCTATTGGGTTTTATCAGTAGTACAGAAAAATGGTGATAATTTTGAGGGGTGTTTATTTTATATCCTACAACTTTGCTAAAGTTATTGATTGTTTTGTTTAGTTTTTTATTGGTTCTCTAAGATTTTATAAGTATACCATCATTTCATTTGCAAAGATTGATATCTTTGTTTTCTTATTGCTCATGCTATTTCCTTCAATTTCTTCTTTTCTTGTTGCTATAGCTAGTATTTCTAGTACAATATTTATAGTAGTGGTGATATTGGACATATTTGGTTCATTCCTGATATTATTTGGAAGGCTTCTCTTTTTTATTTTAAACTTGATCTCTTCCTAATTTTTTCTTTCTCTGGGCCCTAGAAACTCTCAAGTGCATTAAAAATCAAAATAAAAAAATGATTGTTTGCAGTTCAGCTATCATCTACCAACTCACCTAACAGCTAAAATACTTTAAAATAAAGTATCCACACTCATTGTTTTTATATCTTTTCACTCTTATCTAAGCCCTCCTCAATCTTTCTTGACTTCATCATTCAACTGAAATTATATCTTTCCACTACACCTCTCTATAGGGAACCCATCTTCTTCTCTGATTTCCCCTCAGTATTCCTCATTTATCTATTATTTTTGACATTCCTTTTAAGCATAGGTTTTTCCCAATGTTCTGTGATGGGACCTCATCTGATTTTTTTATCATCTTTCAGTACCTGACTTCATCAAGTGTCACTTCACCATATCTTTGGTAATTACTACAGTATCTTGGTTCTTAATTTCATTTTATCTGGCATTTTGTTTCCACATCATGAACTGCCTACTGCACACTTCAAAATGAAAAACAAACAAAAAAGAGACATCTCAAATTGAACATGTCTCAAACAGAGGTCATCTACGAAACTCTCATTCCTGTTGAAGTTACTCTTGTGTTCCAATTGACCAAGGTTCAGAATTCAGTGTCATACCAGCAATTTACTCACCATATTGCTTTTATTTTTTCCATATACCACAACTTTTTTCTACAATGACCTTGACTCTTCTCCTGAGATCTTGTGTTTGAGTAGGGGAATTTTGACCTCATCTTGTTTCCACATCATTTTTCAACCATTTCCAAATCATACCACTAAGTATGTGAGTTCCCCCAGAAAATATAAGCTATTTATGAGCTGAGACTTTCTAGTTTGTGTCACCATTTTTTAAAACAAAATATCTTTTTCAATTAGAAGTATTATAATTTTAACATTTATTTTAAAAAAAAAATTCCAAATTCTCTCCCTCAACTCCTTTCCCTCCTCATTTAAAAGAAAGTTATTTGATGTAGATTATACATGTCCTCTCATGCAAAACATATGTCCATAATAGGCATATTGTGAAAGAAAACAGACAAAAATAAAACAAAACAAAAAAATGTTTATTTAAGTATGTTTTTGCTTAAACAGGGTAGCATTATACACAGTAATTGAACCATTGTAAAATAATCAAATGTAAAAAACTTTGCTACTAATAGCAATGCAATGATCCAGAACAATTCTGAGGAACTATTGAGAAAGAATGCTATATACAACTAGAGAAAGAGCTATTGGAGTAGAAATACACAAAGAAAAAATTGATTTAACAGTTGTTTGAGTATATGATTTTGAATTTTGGTTTTAAAAGATTACTCTATTACAAAAATGTATAATATGGAAATAGGTTTTGAGTAATAATACATGTATAACTCAGTGGAATTGCTTGTCATCTCTGGGAAGCAGGGGAGAAGAAAGGGGACAGGGGACAACATGAGTCATGTAACCATGGAAAAAAATTTAAAAATTAAAGTATTCTTTCATATGCATTCAGATTGAATCAATTCTTTCTTTGTGGTTTGAGAACATTTTTCACCAATAGTCCTTCAGGAATTGTCTTGCTGGGAATAGGTGTCATTCATAGTTGATCATTGTAAAAGATTGCTCTTTCTCTGGGTACTGTTCTCTTGATTATATTCTTTCTATTTTGAATCTGTTCATATAAATCTCCACAGTTTTTTTATGACAGCATCTTGCTCTTATACTATAACACAATACTTTTGTATATAAAAGTATTTTTCCTCTTTTTAGATATTTTTGTGATACAAGCCTAGTAGTGCTATTGCTGACTCAAGGGGTATATAGTTTTATAGTCCTTTGGACGTAGTTTCAAATTGTTCTCCAGAATGACTGGATCAATTTGCAACTCCACCAACATTGTATTGTTGTCCTGATTTTGCCTTATTCCCTCCTTAATTTGTCTTTTTCCTTTTCTGTCATATTAGTCACCCTGATAGGTATCAGAATTGTTTAAATTTGTTTTCTTTTAATCAATAATGGTTTATTTTTCATAAGATTATGAATAGCTTTGATATCTTCACCTGAAAGCTACCTATTCATATCTCTGATCATTTACTAGTTGAGCAACAACTTGTATTCTTATAAATTTGAATCATTTTTGATATATATGTGGAATGCAACATTTATCATAGGAATTTTCTGTAATTTTTTCAGCTATCACTTTTGTATTTCCTTGTCCTTGTACAAATTGTACTCTCCATTCTGTTCATATATCATCTCCTTGATCTTTTTTTCTTTTCCTTATATACAATGCAATAGTATTTCATCACATGTATATACTATTTCTTTATCCATTTGAATGTAAAAAAAATATTTTATTAGAAAGCTCTCATCTTCCCATTCTTTGTTATCAAAAAAGAGCTAAACATTTTTGTACATTGTTAGAGTTTGTTTTGGTTTGTATGAATCTCTTTCTTAATTTACACTTTCTCTAATTCTCTAACCCAATTGTCATTTCCCTATTTATATTCAGAGTGAAATGCATTTCTTTACTTGTGTGTGAATTGTGTATGTGTTCTTCCTTCCTTTAGCCACTTCAGGTGAAAGTGAGATTAAAGGGTCAGTTGCTCCCCCCAATCCTTTTCATTGTTTATATAGATCAGTTTTTCCCAAACCTTTTGGCCTACTTCCCCCTTTCCAGAAAAAATATTACCTAGTGCCCCCTGTCACATTCTATCACCACCCCCTTACAGTTATTCACCACCCCCAAATGCACCTGTGGCCATCACTGCCTCCCCTGGATCGCTGCAGCACCCACCAGGCAGCGGTGGCACCCACTTTGGGAATCACTGATATAGATGCTTATTTTCTCACCTTGATTAGACTTATTGAAATATGATACATATGCTCTTTTTTTCTGTTAATGGAATACAATTATTCTAGTAATTCATTTTTTTCTTTCTTGAGCTATTTTACAGATTATTTTTTCTTGTTATGAGATACTTTATATTCTCTCCTATTTGTCAGACTATTCAGACTTTTGCTTTTATTTTAATATTTCTTATTGCCTCAGAAAATCTTTGAGTCATATTTTATTCATTCTGATTTTCAAGGAATTTGTTGTTTGGACCAGGCTTTGTATTTCTTGTGCAAACTGTTGTCTTTCCAATGCGTTCTTCCATTGCTTTAATTTCTTTTCTATTTTTTTTCCTGAAGCATACACATTTCATCCACAAATTACTTTAAATTTTTTATACTCTTCCTTGATATATCTCTTTTTTATTTTGTGTCCAAGTATTGTTTTTTCTCTGAAGCTTTAATTTTAGATGTTTTGGAGTCATTTCCTTCATTTAGTTTTTTTTATTGATTAAGAAAAAATTTCCATGGTTCCATGATTCATGTTCTTTCCCTCCCCTACTCCTAGCTCCTCCCATAGTCAACGAGCAATTCCACTGGATTTTACAGGTGTCATTGATCAAGACCTATTTCCATATTATTGCTATTTGCACTAGGGTGATTGTTCAGAGTCGACATCCCTAATCATAACCCCATTGACCCTTGTGATCAAGTAGTTGTTTTTCTTCCGTGTTTCTGCTCCCACAGTTCTTTCTCTTGATATGGATGGTGTTCTTTCTCATAAGTCCCTCAGAAATGTCTTGGATCATTGCATTGCTGCTAGTAGAAGTCCATTAAATTCGATTGTGACACAGTTTATCCATCTCTGTGTATAATGTTCTCCTGGCTCTGCTCTTTTCACTCTGCATCAATTCCTTGAGGTTGTTCCATTTCACATGGAATTCCTCCAGTTCATTATTTCTTTGAGCACAATAGTATTCTATCACCAACAGATACCAGAAATTGTTCAATCATTCCCCAATTGATAGAGAATATCCCATATTTTCCATTTTTTTTTTGCCACCTCAAAGAGCAAGGCTATATTTTGTACAAGTATTTTTCCTTATTATCTCTTTGGGGTATCAACCCAGCAGTGGTATGACTGGATGAAAGGGCAGGCAGTCTTTTAGAACCCTTTGGGCATAGTTCCACATTGCCTTCCAGAATGGTTGGATCAATTCACAACTCCATCACCAATACATTAATGTCCAAATTTGCCACATCTCCAACATTATTACTTTCCTTTGCTGTCATGTTAGCCAATCTGCTAGGTGTGAGGTGGTACCTCAGAGTTGTTTTGATTTGCATTTCTCTTGTTAGAAGCGATTTAGGACATTTTCTCGTGTTCTTATTGAAAGTTTTGATTGTTTTATCTGAAAAATTTCCTATTCATGTCCCTTGCCATTTATCATTTGGGGAATGGCTTGTTTTTTTTGTACAATTGATTTAGCTCCTTATACATTTGAGTAATTAGACCTTTGTCAGAGGTGTTTTTTTTAAACATTTATTAATATTCATTTTTAACATGGTTACATGATTCATGCTCCTCCTTTCCCCTTCGCCCCCCACACTCCCCCC
>NC_058130.1:300773558-300833915 GCF_016433145.1 Gracilinanus agilis | reverse complement strand
TTTGGTAGGATGTCTCATCATTGTCATTTTCTTCAATGAAATTGTTGATTGTTTCTATGATTCCTTCTTTGACAAATTGGTTTTGAAGAATCATATTATTTAATTTCCAATTAGTTTTTTATTTTCCTGTCCAGGTGCCCTTACTATGGCTTGACTCCATTCATTTATATAAGGCTGAAAATATCCATTGTGACTCAATTTCTCCTCAATGGCTAAATGTGGTTTGGAAAATGATTATTTTTTAATAAATTTGTCCCCATTATTTCTTGGAATGTCATTACTTGAGATTTTATAGTGTCACAGACTATCTCTACTAGGGAAAAAAAAAGTTCCTGTTGACTATCAAGTCAGAGTTTAGTTCTCTTACAGAGCATTTAAGTCTCCCAAATAGTACCATAAAACTGAGCCTCAAGGATCACTTTAGTGTCTTCTTGAAACATGGTTTAATTTAACCTATGATGCCGCTGAAATCTTAGGCTTTTGTCTGGAAAGGTAAAACCTCTTAACCTGAAGAGATAGAGGAGGTAGAAAGGACTAGGGAAGAAAGTCATACCAATATATTATCCCAATTAGCATCCTCTGGGAATATGTTGACTGTTACCCATTCTGGTTGGCAGGAAAAAATAAGGATCTCACAGATTTATAACTCTCTTCATGCCAGGTGCCATAGTGATACCCATTATTATATGCAAAAGGACTATAATAAGAATAATATTAATTTTCATTTATATAGGTTGTTTTATGTATCCTGTAAACTTTAAAGTTCTAAAAAATAGAATTAATAGTATCATTATACATATCTGCTTTCTCACTTTTGTTTCTAAACATACCACAAAATGTTAAAATAATGATGTCAGGGTTTCATTATATCTAATTACTCCAACATTTTCCCATCAAAGATCAGCAATCTCCAGAAAAAATTTTTATATTCCATGGAATATTTGGAGGATGAAAAAAGAGAATCAGTCATTTATTTTCTCCACCTTTGAAGGTAATTCCAAGCTTCCAACACCTGTCTACAATAATATGTTAATAGTAAGGATTGTGGCAATTTTAAGTCCTCTGAAAAGATTTGATTTTTCTCTTGAGAGTTAATTAAAATAACAATATGCAATGTATAGAAACAAGTAGAAAAAACATAACTCAAAATTAACAAATAAAAATTCATCATACTGCTTCCCATCTATTGCATTTCAAGGTGTAAAATCTTATCTCAAATAAAAGGTATTTATTTTAACAATTTGTTCCTTGCAAAGGAAAAAAGAAGAAATATGTTTATGTGTGAAAGGTCAATGATTGCTTCAAGAAATGTATTCTGATTCATTCACTTGTATAATACCTGTCCAGGCAAGCCAAGAGACTTTTGCAAACTAGAAAACAAGTTATATAAATCACGAAATGTCAGAAAGTACAAGAAAGAAAACAAGGAAAAGAAGAAAAGAAAGAACCTCAGATAACTTTATAGTAGACATTGTGCCATGCTGCCAAAGTTCTTTATCCTAAAATATGTAAGTCATTATGTTGTGGACATGGTAAATTCCAAGGGCAAGAATGTACTGGTTGTTTCCAATTATATTGTAGAATGCTTTGAATTAATAAAAAGAATATATGGTAATGTGATAGAATAAAGTGAACTAGTTTCTTAACATGTTCTTTTATACTCATGTTTACAAAAAAATCCAGAGCAAAGAATTAGATTTGAAAGAAATATTAATGTTATTTTCCTTCCAGAATCATAGTTACTTTAAGCATTGGAATAAAATAATACATGGCTATCAAAAGACACTTTAAAGTATTATCAAGACCTCAGATTAGGAAAGAATTGTCTTCATAAATTTAGACACA
Source organism: Gracilinanus agilis (assembly GCF_016433145.1). NCBI lineage: Eukaryota > Metazoa > Chordata > Mammalia > Didelphimorphia > Didelphidae > Gracilinanus > Gracilinanus agilis. The sequence continues at coordinate 300,832,070 of NC_058130.1, read as the reverse complement.
GTGGTAAAAGTGATGATAAATGTTATTCAGGAACCCATAAATTAATCTAACTTCATAAAATTGCCTGACAGTCACTTATTGAAAATTAAGCATTCAAATATGAAATAGATTACTTAAAGCAAAGAAGCTCAACATTTAATACAGAAAATATATTTTGGTTCATTGGAGGGCTTTATTAATTTATTTATTTGGTCTTCTTTATTTTAATCTCTTAATATAATTTTTGTTTTCACTTTAACTTATAACAATAAATGAGGAATCATTTCCAGAGTCCAAACCAATACTTCTATATGAAGTAATCATGCAGGGAATGAATTGTAGTTTATTTAAAGCTCCTTATGATTAGCCCAATTAGCAGTGATTCTGCTCTGGCCAAATTTTATGATCATTCAGTTTAAAAAAAAAGAAACAATAATCAGTGGTTTCCAGAACTAGCCACCTCAAGATCTCAGTTATCTCATCTTAGAAGATAACTTACAATGTGTCATTCAAATATAATTTTAAGATCCTATGAGATATTTTACCAAATTGAAAAATTACCAAAACTTGTACTATTTTGGCCTTTCATGGCATTTGCAAAATTGGTGATTCAGAAGCCATCCCAATTACCCTTGAAAGGGCCACATGGGTAAGAAAGATTGGAAAAAATCCTCAGCAGGGTCAGATTTAAAACTGTAGCTATCAGTGCAGTTATGGGAGGAAAATATCAATTTCCTACAATGTTAGTATGCCTTGTACAAAATTCAGAGTTCTGTGAAAGTGGCTCTTTAATATCTTTATGGTTGATTTTACTCCCCAAGACACACTTAATATTCAAAAAGAGCAGAAATAAAAGTTGATAATGATCCTCTTAGCACACCATGCAACCTTTCACCCTCCACAGCTGCCTTCTGATTCTGCAGTGCACTCTTGGCTGGAATGAAGTGCAGTTGATGAAGAAAATTAAGCAGAAGTGGGGGCATGTTATGCAGAAAAAAGAGACATTATATGCATAAGGATAAAGGAAAAGGCCAATAAAGACATAAAACTTATTGAAGACATTATGTAAAAGGAGGCTTAGTAACAAAAACAGAAAACTTGAAGCAGAAAACAAAATATTGAGTTTATAAAGTGGAACCTGGGAAAAGAAAGCAACTCCTCAAATAAAAAAATACATTAAAGTTGCTTAGAATTAAAAATAGAAAAATTGACAAAAAGAACTATAAGTAGGTTGCCAAATAGTACACTTAAAGCATTTTAATGAGTCAAAGTATAATCAAGGTACAATCAAGTTTATTTCCATACTCAACTCTGAATGCATTTTTGACATAGCATATTCTATGAAACTATGCAGCTTAGTGATATATAATCTAATATGATTGGTATCTTATTTCTTAAGTTAGAAGAATTTCCTCTATATCTTGAAAATATAAAGTATAGAATTGCTTTGAAAAGTTTCCAGCTTTCCTCCATCCAGCCATCTTATATACAGCAAGTTTTCTCCTTTATTCTCAGATAAATATTCTTTTGAAAGCTATAGGAAACTGAAATATGATTTAACTTTACTTGTTATCACTTAAATTTTTCATGTGAATTCATCAAGTTAGGGGAAGATATCAGTAGTTATAAATGGAAACCCAGTTGTAAGACAGGCCAGTCTGCTACTTCCAGTTCTGAAGTGGAATGAAACAAGATAGTGATAAATGATTTAACAGCAAAAAAAAAAAAAAAAAAAAAAAAAAAAAGGGCAGCTGGGTAGCTCAGTGGAGTGAGAGTCAGGCCTAGAGACAGGAGGTCCTAGGTTCAAACCCGGCCTCAGCCACTTACCAGCTGTGCGACCCTGGGCAAGTCACTTGACCCCCATTGCCCACCCTTACCACTCTTCCACCTATGAGACAATAGACTGAAGTACAAGGGTTTAAAAAAAATTTTAAAAAAAGGTGTTTTTTTAGCAATAACAAGGAAAAATATTCATCAGGGATAAAACATTAATTAACACAGCTTCACTGTTTCTGTGTCAGTCATACTGACCTGATTACTGATGATATGGCTTTTCTACTTAGATGACCAGAAAACAACAAAAAGCCTTAATTCCCTCAGTTACTTATGTCTTAAAGATGGTTTCAGTATCTTTTAAGGGAAAATAAACAAATGATTCCCTCCATCTTTTCTAGACTTCTTCTATACTGAAAGTAGATGAGTAACACATGATCTATTTGAATAATATAGTTTTCATACATAGTATATCTTAGTTTGATTTACCCTGAGACCTCAGATAATTCACACCCTAGAATTCTTGCCTGTGGTTGTCAGGAATGACTTACTCATTCAAGTTTCCTCTTCTTCCATTATGATTCATTTACATTCATTCCTATTGTAGTCACATCTGGGCATAAATTCAATCCTGTCCTCAAGACTGATTTTTAGATTGACAGATTACTTAATAAGAAGACTTCATTACTGTCAGGCATTATTATGAATAATTAAAATGAATTGTGCTTTGCAAATCATATTTTTCTCATAAAGGATACATTTTCTTCATCTATTTGATTTCATGGTATAAGTACAATAGCATAATAAACAATAGGCTTCCCTTTCATTAGTGAACATTTGTCATTTATATCCAACAGACTCTCCATTAATTTAGGTATACTCCTCTTTTTCATATATGAACATTTGAATTGTCTGGATGGATTTTAGGAGGTGATAAAAAGAAAAATACTTTACCAGTGGCTTTAGTTATTTAAAAATTGAGTTCTGTTCCTAACTACACTTCCAAGTTAATTAAAAAGTTATTGTCCATCAATAATATTAACCACAAAGTTGTCACCATGCTTTACTTATTTAATATGGCTCCAGTTTACCCTTTTCCATTTCACCTCTTAAGTGACATCACAACTTGACAAAAACATATTAAATTACTTTTCATGACATTCAAAATTGTTTTGAAGAAATCCTTTTTGTACCAAATCAATCACCTTAAACAGCAATAGGTGTTGAACCCTTTTGGAAGACTGAATGATATGCATACAAATAAATCAGCTATCCCTGCAGACTGGGTGTTGATAGTTAATATGGAAGGACTATTTTACTGGGTTAAAAATAGAGCTTTAAATTAAGCCTCTGATTTAAATACACATGTTCTGCATTATTTATTGTTTGAAATCTACCTTTACATAACTTTGAGATGATTCATTATTGATGATGATTTGTCTTGTTTTGGTTGCTAGTTCTATATAACCTTAATTATCTAAATTACACAATTATACAAATAAATAAATATGAAGAAGAAGGTCATGAAAGACTAAGTTATTATTTTATATTATTATTCCTATTGACTCCCAGAGGAGCATAGGGCTGCAACCATCTCACGCCAACGGACTCTGTTCTGGGCAACTTCCACCAACTGGGCATATCTTTGCCAGGTCTGTTTTGGCCTTCCGACTTTTCTCCTCCCTGATGGGTTCCATATTTTTTTTCATAGTGTCCTGACTGATGGGATACTGAATTATTCTTTCCCAGAGTCTGGTATTGGAGATCTTTTCAGGCCATCTGATGTTCAAGATTTGACGTAGGCCTGGAGTTTGTTGGCTTTTGCCAGCATGCATCGTGGACTTTGTTGGAGAGCAATCTTCCAGACTAGGCGATCCTTGGTTTTGTTGGTTTAATGAGGTTGCAGTTTCTATAGCAAGTGAGATTTTTACGGGGTGAGGTTGCTAGCCTCGCGCCCAACCCTCCTCCTTTTTCAGCCAGGCTTGGGACCGTCCTTGGCGGAGTTAAAGACTAAGTTAGTAGTGTCTATTCTATCAATTTTTAGACAAGGAAAAAAAATATTTTTCCTGGTCCCTCTATTTTTCTTTTCCATGAAACTGACTATTCTATCCTAATATGTGTATGTGTGCACACACACTGTACACACATATATAACTTTTCCTTGTGTTCTCATTGCTCAGCACAGTATCTGGCATGTGGCAAGTACTCAATAAATATTTATTTAATGCCTAAAGAGTGTGATCTGGGAAAGATTATCTGAAGTTTTTGTAGTGAAAGGCCAGAAGCAGGTGGTGAGTCAATTATTAGAGAGCAAAAGAGACATTTGTCATAGAATAATAATCAGGGGAAGGGATATTCATGATCTAATGATGCCATTATATCCCAAGGAGCCCAAGAGAGTAAGAAACCAAATGCACATAGAAGTTTGAGGTGGCAAGGGGAGTAATTCTATCCTAAACTCAAATGAGAGACATTGTGTCTAGAATGAATGTGATCATTCTGCTATAGACTTCATGTAGAAAGAAGAAGATGATAGAAGTTGATTTGATCATATCTGAAGTATTGTACTTTTTTAGGGCATCATACTTTAAGTAAATGATTCATAATTATATGCAGTGCAAAATACCAAAATGATTACTACTAAGAAATTTATGCCACATAAGGATCAGTTAAAGAAACTGAGGAGGTTTAGCCTGTAAAAGAGTGTATTCAGGGGACTAATGATGGCTATATTTAAGGTATTTGACTTAATATCACACAGAAGGGAGATTACTTTTGTTTTGTTTGATCCCAGGTGCCAGAAATAGAACTTTTAGGTTCAAATTACAAAAAGACAAATTTATAATTAATATAAAGAAAAATCTTCTTAAATTTAGAATTATTTACAAGTAGAATGTGCTTTTTGGGAAATAGTGGCTTTTTTCAAGATGATGTTGTATACCCACTTTCTGGCAATGATGCTTAGTCAGGGTATGAGTTGAATGAATTGGACATTTTAACTCATTTTCCATAATTCTATAAATAAGTAGTATACTTCTGCTGATAATGTTTCAAGTCTCACCATTTGGGAATAACATCATCTTACTTATTACTGAACAGGGTTCCACTAGCATTAGCCTGTCTCTTAATCTGTCTGTTAACATTTCTCTCTTTAAAACCAGGATATTTTGTGGCAACAGACAAGAGATAGTCAATGCTGAATCTGCAGGAAAACAGAAGACAGATGTGGAATAACTTTATGTATTTATTTTAGGAAACATTGTAAGGAATAGTTATAACAAAACATGGCTTCATAAACTTTTAGTCTATAAAACTATCTAAAACTGAAGCATTTGGAGAAAAAAGTGATCTCATATTAATGTTATTTAAGAATTTTAATTTAGTCAGAAGAGATCCCAGAGGTCATCTAAACCAAAACATAACTGAACAGAGACAATAATCACTGTTTAAAGACACAAAAGATGGTCAGCCTAAAAATATCAAAATACTGTTAGTATTCTTACTATTTAGTAAGTACTCAACAAACAATTATTTGATATCTTCCCCTTTCCCCCATGCTTAAATTGATCTCTCTTATCAATCTTCTGCCTTTCTTCAAGGCCCAACTAAAATCCCTTTTTCTGCAAGTAGTATTTCTAGTCTTCAATTTTAATGTCTCTGATCTACAAAATTTTCTACAGTTTCTCCTGGGTATATCTTAAGTGTACATAGTTTTTTTGCATTTTGTCTTATGTTATAAGGGAATTAATCTAGTAGAATGATAAACTGGTAGTAATAAGGGAATAGGCTAGAGGTAATAGGGATAAGGCAGGTAAGGGACTAAAGGTAGTGTGAATAGGGGATAAGGCACTGTGGATAGGGTTTGTGGATCCCTAAGGCAGTAAAGTGGAAAAGGAAGGTACAATGGTGAAGGTGGTAAATTGAGATGGTAGGAGAAGTAAGGGAATGACTGAGTTTAGGGAATATAAACACGGAGGTATAAAGAATTGCAAGGGAGAGGATGAGATATTTTGGGCATGCAGCTACAGCCTGGGAAACACAGACTGGGACACAGGTTTGAGACAGAGACACTAAAGGGAAACAGACTGAGCTCTTCAAATAGGAAGGGCACTTCTACAGACAAAGGTTAGAGCCAGCCAAGAATGACTTGAAACTGACTAGAGGGCTTTCTAGTCAGTTTCTCAGGTTCACAAAGGAAGAGTCCAGAGGAAGTATTGAGATTACACTTCCTCCAAAATGGACGCCTCCAATTCCCTTCAGGACCCAGAGACAATATTATTCCTCTCTCCCCTTCTCCCTCTCTTATCAATCAACTAATGAACTAGCCAAAGGTTTGATTAAGTGACAAACAGGGTTTATTGTTTTAGGATTGATTGGAAGGGATGGAGGAATACAAGGTAACTCTAACAGCCACCTAGAGAAAGCTTCAGGTCGGGGAGAGAGACAGGAATGTGAGACTGAGAAAGGACCTGCCTAACTCAGCCCTGAAAAGGTTTTGTAGCCTATAGGGTTAGAAAAGTTGGATACAATGATTCAAGAGATAATTTGTAACAAGGTTAAGCCCTATTTGACTACGGGGCAACTAAATCTACCAAGTTTGAAAGCTACCACCCAGATCTACCCTCCTTTCAAAACCCAACAGAAATTCAGGAAGGAAAAAAAGATGATTGGGAATAAGGGAGGTTAGAGAGATCCAAAGGAAATAGTTAACCTAACAAATTTTAAGAGAAAAGCTGCAGAATATAGGCCAAGTTTTCAGTCCAAAGATCAAGCTCAGTTGACCCTCCTACTCTCATCAAGTCACCAGGATCAACTATCTAACCTCAGGATTCTAAACCCTTTTCAACTGTCAGAAACTCTGCAGTAAGGCTTTGCAGGGTTGATATGCACCCTTTTGCACTATACTTACTCATTTGATTATGAATTCTTTGAAAGTAGTGACTTTGTTTCTTTCCTCTTTCTTTGTATCCCCAGTACTTAGCACAATGCCTAGCACAGAGTAGGCACTTAATAAATTCTACTTGAATATATTGGGAAATAAATTACATTGATATCATTCTTACTATTATCTTCTCTATGAACATTAGCTTTGGAATAAGATAAGTATCTACTATACTTTCTCCTATGTTGTTTAGGATATTTCTATACCTAAAGAAAGGAAGACAGTTGTACCCAAGACTTAATTGGTTCATTGTACTAAGACTTAGGCTCCTTTGTTATTGATTTATGTTCTTTGTGGCTTCAGTCCAAATTGACATGACTTCTGGTCCACCAAAGTCATAAAAGTAAGAAATATAGGGATTAGAAGCCCTTCAGACATAGTAGACTACAAATGATGGACGCCACAGGCTACATGGTCTAAGCATTAAGTTCTTTTTATACTACAGCTAAATAAGCTTTCTTTTCTTACTTGACTGGTTATGAGTACCCTATCTCATTGCATTTTCTAAACTATGTCTTGAGCCAACAAACTGATTAAAAATACATATTCTAATATATGTCCTTTCATGAATTTGTGCATTGGTTTCTGGAGTATGGCTACAACTTTTGCTTCTACTAAAAACCCTTTGACCTATCCTCTTAATAAAATAGCTCACTAAATTCAATTCATCTTTTCAAAGGTATTTATTTAAAGGGCATTGCAAGAACAGCAGTTACAAAACATTTCCCTTATAGACCTGAGGTATTTGCTACCAAAAATAAATAATTTCCATACATAGAATAGGCTCAGTTGTGTGTTGGATACATATCTAATAAAGGAAACTCAGACATCCTAGTACTTTATGGCCTGTTAATCCTTCCTCTCTTTATATAAGAAATGTCTGTTTGAATCCTTTGACGATTTATCAACTGGAGTAAACTGATATTCTTATAAATTTGATTCAGTTCCCTAGGTATTTGAGAGATGAGGCCTTTGTCAGAGACACTCGCTAAATTTTTTTTTACCCGGTTTCCTTTCTAAATTTGATTGTTATGGTTTTGTTTGTGAAAAAATCATTTTAATTAATGTAGTCAACATTATCTTTTTAAAATATTATAATGACCTCTATGTCTTCTTTGGTAATAAATTATTCCCTCATCTGTATGTCTGACAGTTAAATTATTTTGTGCTCTTGGAATTTGTTCTTGATTTCATTTTTTATTTCTAAATTATGTATCCATTTTGACTTTATCTTGGTATATGTTGAGAGATGTTAGTCTACTCCTAGTTTCTGCCATACTGTTTTCAGTTTTGCAAGCAGTTTTTTTGGTGAATAATCAGTTCCTCTTCCAAAAACATGAGTCTTTCAGTTTGTCAAATTCAAGATTACTGTGGTCATTTACTATTGCAAGTTGTTCACTTAATCTATTCTGCTGATCCACTACTATTTCTTAGCCAGTACCAGACTGATTTGATGGTTGCTACTTTATAATACAGTTTGAGATCCAATATAGGGCCTCCTTAGTTTTGTTTTTTTTTCTTTAATTTCCTAGATATTCTTGGTCTTCTTTATTCTATGTGAATTTTATTATTATTTTCCCTAGCTTTTTGAAATAATAGTTGGGTACTTTGATTCATATGGAACTGAATAAGTGAGATGTTAGGACAAATTGTCATTTTTATTGTATTAGCTTGGCCTATTCATGAGCAATCAATGTTTTCCCATTATCTTTATTCTATATCTCCATTTCATGTCTTTAGATGTGACTTTGTCTTAAAAGTGTTTTGTAATTGTTATCATATAGATCTGGCATTTCTTTTGACAGGAGGATTTCCAAGTATTTTATATTATCTACAGTAATTTCAGATGGCATTTATCTTTCTATCTCTTGTAGCTGTACTCTATTGATAAGATAAATGAATCCTGATTTATGTAGATTTATTTATTTTCTGCCACTTTGCTAAAGTTGTTTATTATTACAACTAAATTTTAATAGACTCTCTAGTTATCTAAGCATTATGTCATTTGCAAATAGTGCTTCATTTCCGTATTGCTTATTCTAATGCCTTAAATTTCTTCTTCTCATTGCTACAGCCAGCATTTCTAGTACATTATGGTGATAATGGACATCCTTGCTTCATCCTTGATATTATTAAGAATACTTCTACTTGGCCTTCATTATAGACAATCTTTACTGATGATTTCAGAGAGATACTACTTGTCATTTAGAGAAATGTTCCATTTATTCGAATGTTCTCTAGTGGTTTTTTTTATTTTTATTTTTTTTAAACCCTTGTACTTCAGTGTATTGTCTCATAGGTGGAAGAGTGGTAAGGGTGGGCAATGGGGGTCAAGTGACTTGCCCAGGGTCACACAGCTGGGAAGTGTCTGAGGCTGGGTTTGAACCTAGGACCTCCTGTCTCTAGGCCTGACTCTCACTCCACTAAGCTACCCAGCTGCCCTCTCTAGTGTTTTAATAGAAATTAGTATGGTGTTTTGAAAAGTTTTTTCTGCACCTATTGAAATAATCATATCATTTGTATTAGTTTTATTATTGATATGATCAGTTATGCTAATGATTTTTCTAATGCTGAACCATCATTGTATTCCTGATATAAAACTCACCTGGTAATAGAGTATTGCTGTAATCTCCTTGCTAGTGTTTTATTTAAAATACGTATGCATATTCATTAGGGAAATAGCTCTATAGTTTTCTTTCTCTGCTTTTTTTTCACCTTCTTTATGGTTTAGGTATCAAACATCATATTTGTGCCCTAAAATAGTTTGGTGGAATACCTTTTTCAGCTATATTCCTAAGTAATTTATATAGTGTTAGAAATATTCTTTAAACATTTGCTAGGACATCCCTTTTCTTTTTTTAATATGGAATTTCCAAATTAAAAAATACAATTAGACACTGCAACTACACTTTACTGAGATTGACTTGCATTTTTATATGATATCTTGATATAGTATTCTCATTGTAAAAATGAAGAGATGTGGATTAGATGATAATATAATGAAATGGATTCAGAATTGATTGGGTGTCCAATTATAAGATGGTTGTTAATTGTTCAGTATACATGTAGCAGAAAGTCTACATTGGAATACTCCAAGGATCTTTCTTTCACTATGTGTTGCTCAACATTTTAATTGATAACTTAGATAAAAGCACAAATGGCATGGTAATTATATTTTAAAATAACTCATATGAGAAGCGAGGTATCTAGTTCACTGGATGGTATAATCAGTATCTAAAAGGATTTTGATAGGCTGAAATATTAGTCTTAATCTAATTGGTTGATTGCTGTCCTTTGTTCTTGAAGAGGACCAATATTACATACTGGTGATGCCTTTTGACTAATACATAAATTGGATTAAAGTGAAACAGAGTTATATTGAATTATCTTCCTCATTCTTTATTCTAGTCATTGAAATCCAATGGCAAAGCAATCAAGAACTGGGATCAGCTAGCAGAGAGATCTGCTCACTTCCAACCCCAAGAACCAATTGCCTCTAACTGCCCTCAACTGCCCCCTCACCCAGAGTTCTCTGGGGAGGGGGCCTGGAGTTCTGGGTTGAGGCTTGACCTTGTATCTTGCAGGAATTCCACCCTGCCATCTCCATGTTACACTTATTAATCAACACAGTAATTATTTCATATTTAAAACAGATCTCTTCTTGCTTTGGACAAAGATCTTTGGCAAATTTGAAGAAATTAGACATAAGAGAAAAACAATCATGAAGTTACAATAATCCCAACTTATTTTTTAAAAGTTATTGATTCAAAAAGACTGAAAGGAACAAAATTAAAAATACTAGTTATATTAAAAAAGTGTAACACATACAAAATAGCTGATACCCCTCCCCCCAAAAAGAGGGCTAAAAAGATCCCAGAAATGACTAAACTTATACTTTGTAACTTTGCCAAAGGCAGAATCATGGAAGAGCCTCAATAGTTAAGACAGTTCCTTTATAATTTTATCTCACAAAAGAGTAGTTGAGAAGATAACTTTTCTAAGAATTTAAGGATATATTAGCTAGAACACATTATCCCAAGAGCATTTATAATATTATTACTAGATATAATTTATATAGTTCTTTGAGATTTTAAAATTGATTTGCTTATATTCTCATTTGATTTTTGGAACAACCCTGTGAGATAGGTTGAATTATTATAGCCATTGTATAGATGAAGAAAGTAAGAACAAGAGAAGTTAAGAGATTTTTCTCAGGGTCATACAAGAATTCTGGGTCTGAGGCAGGATTTGACTTTGGTTCTTCCAAGGTCCACTATATTTAAGAGCAAATAGAAATGGAACCAGATTTCCAAATCTCCATTAAGTAAGAGAATAGGTATAGCACCAAAAACTAAATACCCTAAGTTGGCAAATACTTACAAATCGTTTACTCTTATTTTCCTCAGGTCTGGTTCAGTGGCCAGGTCCATTCTTCTTTATATTTCTAAACTCTTTTTTACTGCCATTTTTGGCCATATTTTTCTTAAGCTTATGCGTCATTGTTTTCTACAAATTTGAAATTGGCCGATCCACTAATCAGCATTGGCCCACATTAATTGCATCTGTTCCTTTCTTCATGGCTATGAAATTCCAAAGCAATTTCTTCCATCTCATGGATATTTTTTCCAGAAATTTTAAGTTTTGTTTGTTAAATATGGTTGAGGAGGGCAAGAAATCTTTCATGTATTTTGGTATATTTTAGTTCCTCATCACATTGAGAATTTCAATAAATAAACCTTTTTTTTAACCTAATGATATTCTCATTCCGAAAAAGGACAGAATTATTGTAATTGGATGTTGCCACCCCAGTACTCAGTTTCCCATGTGAGTTACCACAAAAAAACATAAAAAATGAAGTTTTAAAAAAAATCTGGTCCTGATGAAATCCATCATGGAGGCAGGAATTTTTTTTTTAGTTTTTAAAAATTATTTTTGCCCAATTACATGGAAAATCAGTTTCCATCATCTTTCAAAAAATGTTGAGTCTTGATTTCTCTCCATCCCTTCTTATTCCCTCAAAAGCCCCCTACCCCACTGAGATGCTAAGCAATCTCATATAGATTTTGCATGCTCATTCTTGTAAAATATTTTTTTTTTCATTTTAATCTTCTTGTGGAAGAGAACTTAAATAGAAAAAGAATTTAAGAATGTGAAACAATTGCTTTGATTTAGATTCGAGATTTCTTTTTCTTTGGAAGTAGATGACATTTTTTTTATCATGAGTCCTTTGGGATAGTTTTGGATCATTATATTTCTGAGAATACCTGTTATTCATAGTTATTCATTTTAGTATTCCTGACACTGTATAATGTTCTCCTGGGTCTGATTATATGACTCTGTTTCTGTTAATGTAAATCCTTTTAGTTTTTTTGAGCTCCTCTTGCTTGTCATTTCCTTTTTTTAATTAATTATTTAATTTAGAATACTTTTCCATGGTTCCATGATTCATGATTTTTCGTACTCCACTTCCTGCCCCTTTCCTTGACCTGAAAAATAATTCCAATGGGTTATACATGTATCATTGTTCAAAACCTATTTCCATTTTTTTCATATTTGCAATGGAGTGATCTTTTAACTCCAAAACCTCAATCACATCCCCACTAAACTGAGTGATCAATTGTATGTTTTTCTTCAGTGTTTCTACTCCCACAGTTCTTTCTCTTTCTCATGAATTCCTCTGGATTGTCCTGGATCATTGCATTGCTACTAGTAGAAAAGTCTGTTACATTTGATTTTGCTACAATGTATCAGGCTCTGTGTACAATGTTCTCCTGGTTCTGCTCCTTTCCCTCTACATCAATTCCTGGAGGTCTTTCCAGTTCACACGGAATTCCTCCCATTCATTATTCCTTTCAGTACAATAGTATTCCATCACCATCAGATATCACAATTTGTTCAGCCATTCTCCAATTGATGGACAACCCCTCATTTTCCAATTTTTTGCCACCACAAAGAGTTGCTTATCATTTCTTAAGCAAAATACCATTCCATTACGATTATATACTATAACTTACTCAGATATCCCCCAATTGATGGGTAAGCCCTCATTTTCTAAATATTTGCCTTCCCCTAAAAGGAACTGCTTTAAATATGTTTGTATATATATAGCTACTTTTGCTTTTTATTTTTATTATTTCTTTGAGATACAAAAGTTTATGTACTCTTCCAGTTAAGATGGCGGCAGAGTAAGGAGCAGCTGCTCGATCTCTCCTGACGGAACCACACAGGACCCCTCAAGGGGAAATAAAAATGAGTCCAGAGGAACGAAGGAACCCCACAACAGGGCGCAGCATTGAAGGTACGCAGATTCGGGGCATTTCCACACTTTAAAGGGGTGAAACAGTTCACACTAAAACACGAGAGTAAGAAGCCAAGTTATTGTGTATGTTCTTCCTTCATCAAACCCATTCTGATGAAAATAAGGTTCACATATTCCTCCATTTTCCCCTCTACTGTGAATGCTCTTTCATGCCTCTTTTATGTTTAGTTTAATAATTTACCCCATAGTATTCAAATACCACCCTTCCCCTCTGTCTATTTATTTGCCTTCTAACTAATAATGTTGTTTCCTTGTGGCTACAAGTGCTGGTATATGGTGGTGCTCCTCCTCACTCTGTGACTGTGCCCCACAACTATAACCTGGGTCTGAGTATGGACAATATGACAAGAGTCGTGCACCCTGAGAGGGTAAAAGGATTCTTGTAATCCCCTTCTGAGAAGTTGTATGAACCCTCTTTACTATCTGTGGTTGAGAGTTCTGAAAGCCTTGGCTGCTGGTTCACTTGTGTGCAAATTCTGTTGCCTCAGTGGGGCCTGCTCTGGTACCTTCACACTGGCACACTGGATCCCTCCTGTGTGATAACCTGATAAGTTGTTTTGGGATGAAAAATTACTTCACCTTATCTTTTTTTGGTTAATGCTGCTCTGTTGTGTGAAGATGCAAAGCATGGAATCCCTGCAAAGGTACAGGGATAGCCTCACCAGAATTCCAGGGGACCCCCCTGGAGAACTTTGGGGAGGGGCAGTTGAGAAGGATTGGGGACAGTTAATTGGTGGGAGTGGATGTGAGCAGACACTCTGCTTGCTACTCCTGACTTGGGGGTTCACCTGAGGTGGCCATTGTAGCATAAGCTAGTGGTTTCTACTCATAGGGTTAGCCTGTTTGTTATCACTATTCTTCATTAATATAATTATATAATTACTTAGTGATTAGAGAGTAAGATATTTATCAATAGTAAGAGAGCCAGTTTCAGTTAAGTGCTTCATTCCATCCCCTCTTGTGGGGAGAGGGAAGGACAGCATCTACTTAGCAGTTCAGGGTTTCCTCTCATTATCCTAAAACCCTCATTTACCCTTTCTAGTTTTCTTTGTTATTACTTAATATAACCTTTACCTTCAAATCAGTGCCTGATAATTATTTGGGAAGATACTCACAACTCAGTCTGTACATTTAGTTTGAATTCTGTTGGCTGCCAGTTTAAGATCTCCTCTGTCCTCAACTGTTAGATAACTAATTTCTATATACTCATCATACTGACCTGTGAAGAATATAAATTTAAGAAAAGGAACATCAATTGGGGTTTCAGCCATAACTGAAACTTACAAGAGGAATCTTATTCCTGTCTTCATTACCAACTGAAGCAGAAGCAGTTAGAGGGGGAGGGGTTTGAGAATCAAGAGTGTTTTACCCCCTCCTTTCCTCACTGAAGCCTGTCAATCTCTGGCTCTTGACTTAAAACTCTATTTGGCCCTGACACATTTATCTGCTTCTCCAAACTATCTGTTATTATCATCATAACAGCTCCAGAATTCATTTTGAGGCATTATATCATTTTTTTTTGGAGGGCAATTTAGTAGAAAGAAGATGGGTCCCTGTACCTTCTCTGCCATCTTGGATTCAATTCCTCTTTTATTTTGAGGCAGCACAATTTAAAGGATATTTTTAAATATATTTAAGTTAATGGTTACAAATATATATAAAATAGCAAAGACAATATTTTACCCAGAAAGACAATAAGGAAACATCAGGAACTAATGATTTATATGTCTACTTTTTCATCTGACTAATATCTTAAGTAAAATTGCCTATGTACACATTAAATGCAACCTTGATGAAAACATTAAAAATGGACAGAGTTTCAATCAATTTTCAATGAAATGAAGTGTCAAGTAAAATAAACCAATAAATATAACAACAAATAGAGAAGTCAATGAAATTTAGTTTGATGAAATGAAGCTAATAAATAAACAGAACATTGTTTGGTTGAAGTCCCAGACACTTAGCTATATTTCTACATGACAAGAAAGAAAAATCTCCCAAAAAGTATTTTTAAAAAAATAAAAATTCTGAGGAAATTACAGAATTCTAGGAATATAGGTGTCTATCAATTTTTTTAAGAAAACATTCATAAATATGCACACACACACACACACACACACACACACAAATACAAATCAATCCCATGTGAAGCCTCTATATTTAGCCACTGGGTAGTTATTCCAGCTACTCACTTGATCCTGTTCAAAAAGAAATATACCTCAAATATTAGTGATTATTTTCATAGTTATGGTGTTTGATTCCACTGAATTGAAATGTTAAATGACTCACAAGGATTCTTTAGTCTAAAGGACTGGATGATCTTTTGTCATCTACTTATATACTTACTTGGTGGCATCATTGCCTATATAGAGCAGGGATTAAAACCATAGACCCCTCAATAATTTTTGAAAATTTGGGGGGGGGGGGAATCAGTGAACTTAGATAGGAAAAGAATACAGCTTATTTGCATTAATGTCTAATTGATATTTAGAAATTATTTTAATTATGAATAAAAGAAAAAAGCAAGCATTCTTCTGAGAAGGATTCCAAAAGATTCAACAAGCTGTCCAAGAGGTCAGTGATACAAAAAGGCCACAAACATCAGAGAACCACAAGGACCATGTGTTTAAAGTTTTGCCTATTATCTAGGTAACAAAACAAAAGAAAACAAAACAAAATAATTCTTCCCAGGCTTGCATATTTTATTGAACCATAGTTACATGTCCATGGCATATGTTCCTATAGTCCTACCATAAGAATAGTTAGTGCCTCATTCCTTACATAGAAACCATTAAAAATGCATGATATCATAGCTTACTGGAGGTTATATACCTATAATCTCCACTAAAACTAGGCAAACCAAATAGAGAAAACTTTCTCTGAACCTAGAAGTTCTAGTGTTTCCTTTGCCCTTCAGAGCCATCCTTCTTGCAAATAACAAAAAAGGGTAAAGACATTATAGCACAGTATCTACATGATATTTTATGTAAAATCCAAATAATTATTTTTTGATGAAAAATAATGTATTTTGTGTAATTTCCTCTTACATTGTAATCAAGATCCAGTGCTTTTCTATTTGGTGATCCTTTAGCTAGAAGAAATCTATGACTCTATCTTATATCTCACAATGACTAGCTCATCAGTCCTTTGGGGTAGGGTGGGGTGGTTTGGATTCAGTGGTAGAACATCTCCATCATTTAACCCTGAAGTCTTTAACCCGGGGACCTTTAATTACAGTTTCTGGGGACAAAAAATACATAACATCTCCCTGGTCCTTGTAATAGGCGATCATATTTAGTCATTTGTTCCTCCCATTTATTCCTTCCAGAGGATAGATGCTGGGAAATGAAGGGGTTACATATACATAATAAAATTTTCTTTCTAAGCATATGGATTCTGTTTCTTGGCATGACATCTTCTTCCCTACATATGCAGCTCTAGCTCCTATTAACACAACAACAAAATGTGTTTGTATGGCATTATTGAAATAAATATTGTAAGATTAAAATCTCCACAGATGTCTCTAAACATTACCTCTGTTTTCAACAAGTTTAACAACTTTGAAGTGAGCAATAGTGACTGAATAATAAGATCCATATTCAGTTGGTAATTCATAATTTGTCTCTTCTAAATATTGAACAAACCACCTGTTTGTGTGCTTTAAAAATGTTTCAAGGGATTAGGAAATGTATCTAGTCTTTGTTATTTAGTTGGTCCATTTTGAAAATTAGGGTCATAGATGATGGCTCTTTGAGTAGGGCAGTAAAAGCAATGGTAATGGATAGATATTAAAAAGATTCAGATGTGTGCTTTGAAAAAGCATTCACAAATGTGTGAGTGCATTGAAATGCTTGATTATACAAAATATGAGCAGTGCAAATCATAATAATCACTGTTTCTTCTGATATTTCCCACTTATACTCCATTGAAGCTAGAAACAGAAAATGCAGAGAAAAATGAGATTTTCATAAAAGGGGATATCAAGAGAAACTTTTTCAGACTTCATAAGTTTCTAAATAAATGTCCAATTTGTATGGAGTTTAAACTTAAAGAATAGACCTAACTCGGCTTAAATAAGTCTTTTTTTTTTCAGAAGACTATAACAAATGCATATGACTTGGTCCACTTGCTCCAGTTATATAACTATTGGTGAAAATTTTTAAGAAATTAATGGACTCATTCATTTGGCAATAGAAAAAAAAACTTTAATTAAAAAATATAGGAAATATCAAGTTAAGGCAGAAATGAAAACCAAGAAATATTTGAAAATAATGCAGAATTTTCAAAAATTTAGAAATGCATGTGGTTTTCTTAAACAGAGATCTCAAAGATATCAAATGATGGTCCCCCATTTTACTCATGAAAGTACTCTAAAATTAGGTTGTGCAATCCTTTGCCCCTTAATTACACACATATTTAGTCATATCAATAAAGTCTTGTTAATAAGGGAGAACATTTAGACAGAAATGGGAAAAATATGAAAATGTAACAATCAAGGCAGATATGAAATTTTAATTTTAGATCACTGATTGAAATCATTTGACATTTTCAGAGTTCCATTTTTATTTTATACTTGAAGAAAATTAATGTACAACATGCTACAAGAAAAATAAGTTTAAAATTATTCAATGAATCATTATGGTTCACACTACTTTTTTACATTTACTAGTAAATGTTTGTGTTTGTGAACAGCAATACTATTTGTAAAGTACAGTTGCAGTGACATATACTTATATCAGTTGTGTTAATTACATCATTATTTATTAAACTGCCTACATTAGCAATACAGTATCTTTATGGAGAGAATGAAAGACTTTCCTTCACAACTGATAGAGAAAGCCTTGTACTCAAATTCTAATTGTCTTTGGCATAACAGTGACCTGCAGACCACATGTATTTCTTTTTTCCTGTATTCCCAGCATCATCATAATTATATCAACTTTAGTAGAGAAAGACCACCATTTTAGCCAATATAGAATCAACCACCAGTAGGACAAAAAACAAAAACAAAAACAAAAAACAAGCCTAGGTGAAGTTGCAAGCCTCCAAAGGAAGATATAAGAGAAACTTTTTCCATATGAACCTCTTTGAACCACTACCTCACTACATACCAGGGAAGAAACAGCCTAGATTGCAGAGTCCAAAAGCTCTGTTTTACAAATCTTTGTCCCTGGAAGCCATGCTTGTAGAAATGTGACCTGTCAATTGCCTATAAACATGCTACAGCCTGATATGGGGGAGTCACGATGGCAGCTTAGGAGCTACAAAAACCAAAACCTCTCTGACTATTCTGCAATAACAATCTTTAAAAAGCTCTTCAAAAAGACAGAAAACCAAACTCAACAATAAGAAGGAGCCTGAGAACTCTCCAGCTGAACACAACTTGAAAGGCAGGCAGAGAGAATAAATTTCCACAGCATAAAGGAGAGAGACTCCTCCCCCAATTACTGGAATGAGACCTGTGATCAGACTCCAGTTGACTGTGGGATTCCCAGGTAGGGGTGGCATCTGTGACAGAGCACCTCAGATGTACCACATGAAGTCCAGGTTTCTGACAGAGGCTGGCAGGGAGGAACTTAGGATGGAGGAGCAACTTTGTTTGGGCAAACTCAGCCTCCATGGCAATTGGCTACTATGAAGTTTAGCATGGCAGGTGTAAAAGGGAATTCATTTTTCTCTTTGCCTCCTTGGAGCTAACACTTTGGTTAACAATAACTTAAATATCCCTACTTAGTACCTAACTAGATTGTGAAGACAGGATTAACTCTCCTTTTGACTGAATCAACACAACTTGAACTAAGTGGAGGAGCATGCATACCACTTAGAGAGTTCACACCCTCAGAAACTCAATCTGCCAGAAATCTGTGAACCCTTTTGTTAAGTGTTCACCCCTCCAGAAGGTGAGAACTGGTTCCCACAAACACTGCCCTCTGGGCAGTACTAGACAATTTCGAAGCTGTGATTGGCCCCTGTGAAAAGGAGAAGAGACAAGAATTCACTACAAAAGGTCCTAAATTTCTGGGGCTAGGGAAGTCAACTCAGAGAAGGAAGTCAGCTTCAAGAAGGAGTTGGACTTCAAGAAGAAGATTGGCTCAAGGAAGAAAGTAGGCCTTAAGGGTCACCTTCAGCTCAAGTCATTGTCTTGACCTGCCTCTTGGAGGGAACTTGAGTGAGTGGATAACTGGCTTTCCCTTCCTGTCTTCTGGAGAGAGTTTAATTCCTGTTGAAGGTAAACAAGTCCTGGCTGAGTCAAGCACCAGAGCAATATTTAGATAGGCTAATGTCTTCTCTACCCTTTTGTATTTCTCTGCTTTCACTCTTTCCACCTCTTTTTTAAATAAAAACTCTTAAAGTCATATAGACTTTGAGCAATAATAGTTTGAATCAGCAAACACCACTGTTACTTATAATCTTCATATATTTTAGCTAAACATTATTTTTCACCTTTACACAAGTCAGGTCAAGTGGTCTAATCCAGCATGCTATCAGAGGAGAGAAAAAAACTGAAGATTCCCTCCAGTTTAAACACCCTGTTCCAATAAACCAACAGAGGGGCAAGTTTACATTCCATTTGGGTAGGGAAGGATGAGTTTAAAAAAAAAAAAAAGAAGGTAGGCAACCATTGAAAACTTCTACAGTGATGCAGATCAAAGAATAGAACTAATAGAGGTTAATAGGATCCAATGGACTTCAAAGCAAAACCTCAAAAAATCCAGGGAATTGGGCTCAGACTCTGGAAGAGCTCAAAAAGGAATTAAAAAATCAAATAAAACAGGTTGAAGAAAAATAGCAAAAAGAAAACAATAGCTTAAAAAGCAAAATAGATCATCTAGAAACAGAGGAACATGAATTAAAATAAGGAAATAGTGTTTTAAAAGTCAGAATTTCAGAATTAACCAACTGGAAAATGAAACAAAAAAGTCAAAGGATGAAAAGAATGACTTGAAAAGAATGGACCAATTGGAAAAGGAGGATCAAAATGCCAGGGAAGAAATTCAGCCTTTAAAAATTAGAATAGGCAATTAGAAGCTAATAACTTCCTAAGACATAAAAAAAAACAATAAAACAAATCAAAAGAATGAAAAAATAGAAGAAAATATGAAATAATTTATTGAAAAAAAAACAACTGATGTAAAAATGGGACCAGTTAGCAATGGTGTCTCAGCTGGCTCCAAGCCCCAGGCTGCAAACCTCTAGCAAGGGGGAGGGGAGTAAGTGGATGGAATTCTTTCTCCTCCCCGCCTTTGGCAATTGCAGCTTCTGGTAACTGTTATTAACAGAATCCCTTTCTGTCCAGAAATGGAGGCTATCTGACTTAGCTATCACAGGGCTAAATTGGCTGGCAAAAAGGGAATAATCCCACAGAAATTGACAACTTCCACTGTTGGAGGCTTATTCCCGGAGCCCAAGATAGATAAAGTGCTCAGAATGTCTTCAAGTAACTTTCTTGATCACTGGATCACAACTACTCTCAGGATCTGCCAGGATGGAGATTTGGCTAGGATAATGTATGAAGTAGGCTTATATAGCCTGAAATACAACACCTCACACCCATACTCTTAACAAAAGAAGGGATTTATTAATTCAGAGAAACAGAGAAGGAGGGAAAAGTTCTAGGTTTGAAGGTGTGGTAAAATCTATCTAAGAACTTCAAGGTGCTGTCAGAATAGCTATCCCCCCACAAAGGGGAAAGTCTATGAATAAAACTATTTCTCACTAAACTCCCTCACAATCTAAACTTTCTCCTAAAATCTAATATTAACAAGTCCAATATGGTAGAGATGGTCTTGATTGTAGATCTGTAGCTGTTTAGGGATTGGCTGGGACACTGCTTATAAGGTTTTGGCACAGTGCTCACAGCCTTTGGGAAACAGTCAGGTTAGAGTCTATAAGGAGTATTCAGCAATGAACCACCCTGCTCTCTGGTTTAGAGATAAACTAAGCTACTGAGAAAAAGTAATCCTACCCCATTCTAGCCACCCAGCTCCCTCTGTCCCCCAAAGAGTAAGATTACCAAGCTGGGTGTCCTGCTTTTTATACCCACATTCTTAACTGTCCCAACTGCGCCCTCTCCTGGAGTTCTGGGGGGTACTGTGGAATTCTGTGAGGCAGTTCACCACACTTAAGATTATACATGTTACATCGGAAAATAAAGCCAGGAGAGACAATTTAAGAATTACTGGACTATCCAAAAGTCTTGATTAAGAAAAAAAAAATCTAAACATCACAATACAGGAAATTATCCAAGAAAACTGCCCTGATGTCCTTGAACAAGAGAATAAAATAGATATTCAAAGAATCCACAGATCACCTTTTGCATGAAATTGCCAAATGACAACTCCTAGGAACAATATAACCAAGTTCAAGAGCTCTCAGGCCAAGAAGAAAATATTTTTTTTCAAGGAGCTAGAAAGAAATAGTTCAGATATCATGGATGTCCTATCAGCAACACGGAGGATGTAGCAGCCTCTATGCTGAAGGCTTGGAATATGACATTCTAAAAGGCAAGGAAACTGGTTGTACAAGCAAGAATCAACTACCTATCAAAACTGACTATATTATTTGAGGGGAAAGTATGGTCATTTAATAAAACAGAAAATTTCCAAACATTCCTGAAGAAAAGGCCAGATTTGAAGAGAAAATTTGAGGCCAAAATACAAAAGAAGCATAAAAAAGGTGAAAGAAAGTGAAAAAAAATTAATGGCTTCAATAACATCAAATAGCTTATATCCCTATATTGAAAGATGATACCTGTAATTTATTTTATTTCTTTATTTATTTGATTAATTAATTTATAATATTTTTCCATGGTTACATGATTCATGTTTTTTTTCCCTCCTCTTCTCCTGCTCCCTCCCAGAAATCCATTATCTTTGTGCCACAGCATATCAATTTCTGTGTACAATGTTCTCCTGGCTCTGCTACTTTCACTTTCCATCAATTCCTGCAGGTCATTCCAGTTCACATGGAATTCCTCCACTTCACAATTCCTTTTAGCACAATAGTAATCCATCACCCACTCTCTTCTTATTTATTAGTTCAAAAGTTCTTTTACTTTCAATTTTATTCATTTTTCCTTTGATTTTTTTTCATTTTCATTTTTTATTTTCTTCTATTTTTTTATTTGTTCTATTTCTAGTGTTTTTATAAGTTTCATACTCCATTCATTCATCTCCTCCCTCTCTATTTTATTAATATAGGCACTTAGTGATACAAAATTTCTCCTGAGTACTGCTTCGGTTGTATCCCATAGATTTTGATATGTCGTCTCCTCATTGCCATTCTCTTCAATGAAATCAGTAATTGTTTATTTGATTTTTTTTCTTTGCTCTACCAGTTATGAAGGAATGTATTATTTAGTTTTCAATTGTTTAAATCTGCCTTTCCATGAACACTTACTAATTTTAATTTTTATCACATTTTGATCTGAAAAAGTTGCATTAATTATTTCTGCTCTTCTGCATTTGTTTGTGATGCTTTTATGCCCAAGTACATGGTCAATCTTTGTATATGTACCATGTGCTGCTGAAAAGAAGGTATATTCCTTTTTTATCCTTAATCAATTTTCTCTAGATATCTATTAACTCTAAATAATCTAACATTTCATTCACTTCCCTTACTTCTTTCTTATTTATTTTTTGGTTCAATTTGTCTAGTTCTGATAGGGGAAGGTGGAGGTCCCCCATTAGTAGGGTTTTTCCTATCTATTTCCTCCTTAAGCTTTTTGTTTGTTTCTCCTTTAAAAATCTGGATACATAGAGTACTATTTCTTTATTATTTATACTGCCATTTGTCAAGATGTAATTACCTTATATCTTTTAATCAAATCTATTTTTTTAGCTTTGTCTGAGATCATGATTGCTACTTCTGCTTTCTTAGTCTCAGTTGCAGACCAATAGATTCTTCTCTACCCTCTTATCTTTACCCTGTGTATGTCTACCTGCCTCTAGTATGTTTCTCATAAACAAGATAGTTAGGGTTCTTATTTTTAATCCATTCTGCTATCAGCTTCCTTTTTATGCGTGATTTCATCTCATTTATATTCACAATTATGATTATCACCTATGTATTCCCTTCCATTTTGACTTCCTCCTTAAATCCTGACATTTCTCCTTCATTCTTTCACTCCCCTCCAATATTTTGCTTTTAGTCAGTTTCTACTCCCCTTATATTACTCCCATTCCCACTATCTTCCTTCCTATTTCCCTCTAATTATAGGGTCTTTTGCCCACCCCTGCACCTCTCCCTTCCTTTTATCAGAAACAGATATACTCTTATTAATGAAAATCACATTAAAAAAGATGCCTTTCTAGGTGCATTGTTTCTATACCCCAACATGAAAGACCTCAAATTTCTTATTTTTTTTTCTTCCTAAGGAAGGATTCTCTTGCTTTTCTATGCATACCTCTAGCACTTAGTACGGTGCTTTGTGTATATTAAGTGCTTTAGAAATGCTCTTCTTTTAGTTATTCATTCACATATAAATATATGACCCATATAAAAACTATTTTTACAAGGGTCAAAGGGAAGTGAGTTTTTAGCTTGAGTCATCTGGATTGATAATTAATTATTAATTGAAATAAGCAGATATACATCAAGATCCCATTTTGCATTATGTATGCATTACCCTTCCAAGTGCCAAATTGATAAATGATGGGGATGAATATCTCCTGCTTATGATGGAGATCCTTAAAGAATTCTGTTATTTGAAGTTAAAGGGATTACTCCTCACCTAAACAGATCTGGTCAGATTTTGGTTGGCAAGAAAACTTTCCTGAAAGCCTGGAGGAAGAAGGGAGAGAGGGAAAATGGTATGAGGTCTTTGGACAGACAAGGCTATACTGACACCTCTGCCAGCACCACAGCAGAAGGTACCACTGCCATTTTCAGCAAACTGGCAAGGGAACAAAAACTGAGACACCTAGACTGTATTCAGGTCACTAGAGAAAACAAAGGGAACATTATGAACATTCCTTCATCCCAAAAATAGAAATGAGGGAGCTGTTCTTTTTCATTCTGTTCCTTGTTTCTTGAGAGGTTGTTTTCATTCTATTTCATTTATTCTCAAAGATAAGGGATCAAACTTTTTTGGTTGTTTTTGTTGATGCGTGTCTATTTGTGTGTCTTTGACCAGTAGGAGAAGTAATAGTGAGTGAAATCTACAGGAGAAAGGAATAGATGTCCTAATTGTGGGAAGCCAATAAGAGACTAGATAAAAATCTGAGACTCCTCTTTTGACCCCTTTTGTGATCCTTGTGATTTCTTCTTGAAAAGTATTATGACCTTATTGAAAAGCTTTAAGTTCCTATCAAACCTCAATTTAAAGGGTTAACACTGTTAACACAGCAAGGAATGCTGCTGCCTGTTATACCAAAGCCAAGATAATCCCCAACTTGGCTTTCTGATAAGAACCTAGTCAAAATTCAGCCTTGGCCTTGGTCTATTCTGAAGCCAATGTTTTGTGTTTTGATGTGACATAATTTGTAACTTCTGCGCATCTGCAAAGTTTTGGGGCGGGGTTCTTTTGTGTGAAATGAGTCTTGAAACATATATAATAAACTCCATGCTCCTGGGGCCAGAGCTGGAAGCATGATGTAAAAGATGACTCCCTTGATCTGTCCTTATTTCCTTATCAACTAAACTGTCCTTATCAGATTATCAGAGATGATAAAGAGATCTCCACACCTAACTACTGTGATTTTTTTTCTTACAGAGTGTGAGCTCAGAACAATATCAGATACCATATTGATTTCTATGTCTATAACCACCCCAAACCAGAAAACAAAGTGAATTTGGACTATTGTAGATAGAAAATAGTGCTGGCAGTTTATTGAAGAAAATACAGGGAAGCTGGGAGCTAGCATTGTTGAGATAGCTGTCTCTAGTACTGCCTCTTCCCATTTTCCAACTGAAGCCTATGTGAAAGGAAAGGAAAATCATTTTCCTCTAGAACCATCTTGGTGAAGTTATGACAAGCATGCCAAAGGGGGTGCTCCCTTCACCCTCTTCATGCACTTGAGAAAATTTCTCACAATACACTCACCCACCCATCCAATGGGAGCTCTTCCTCCTTCCCCTGTCTAGGGTAGTGTGGTGGCTCATATGCAGTGCAAGGGTTGCTGTTTGAGCATTCAGTCTCTAAAAGGTGTGCCATCACCACTCTAGAAGGACAGACAGAAAGTTGATCATAAAAACACATAAAATTACAAAAACTTAAAAATTCCTCCCTTCATAGCTGAGAAAAAATAATGCTGTCCACATGATGATAGTGAATCAAAATGAGTAATAAGAGCTCTACGAAGCAACCTAAACACCTTCTATAATACACAACTGAAATATATATAAGTGCTCATTTCCAGAATTAGAGGACTCAGAAACATAACTAAGACCATATTCTGTTTCATTTATCTTATCTTATCCTTTATCTTATGATTGATGTGTCATTGGATCTTTATAAACATCTGAGAACCTATTAACAATATTGGATTCTTGAAAGTAAAGATATTGATATATTTCACTATACCAATAAAGCTTACAACATTAAAAATAAGTTTAAATAACTTTAGCCTAGTGATATTTCATGGACTAAGGATACTTGATATATAGCTGCTTTTTGCTATATACATATGCAATATATTTCTATAGACATATATGTGTACATATGTGTGTATGTATAAATAGACAGGCAAAAACCCCATTTATTAAGCATTTACTATCTGCTAAACAGAAACTAGGTAATGTAAAGGATAGAGTGCTGAGTTAATATCTGGCCTCAGATACTTATTAGCTTTGTAACCCTGGGTAAGTCATCCCTGTTTGCCTCAGTTTGCCTTAGTTTCCTCATCTATAAAATGAGCCAGGAAGAGGGAAAATATTCCAATATTTTTGCAAAGAAAACCCTAAATGAAGTCATGAAGTGCAGGGTAGCACTAAAACAACTGAAACATCATGTGTGAAACACTGGACTAAATGCTCAGGACACAAATATGAAAAAGGAAAAGAGGGTAGGGGTGGGGGATATAGTCCTTGTCCTCAAAGGTCTTATATTCTAATGGGAGATGACAATATATGGAAGGGAACTGAAAAGCTGAGCTACCTGAGAGGTTGCTGTGAAGTCTAGAGAGTTAGAAAAATAACCAAGATGGGGATGAAGCATGGGAAATCAGGGATATTCCCCCAAATGCAGGCCTCCACAAGGAACCTCTCAGTGGAATAAGGGGGATAGCTTGTCAAGGGGAATGTTCTAAAAAAGAAGATTGGCATAAATTGGTGACAAAGTATAAAGTTTCTATTTTTTATGGATTCTTTTTCTTTTTATTCACTTGTTTTGTTTTGAAGATTGATCTAATTTCCCTTGGGATATTTATGTCTGTATGCACTGCACATGTGTATGATTATGCTAATTTACTTGCAACCTTTAATAAGACTGAAAGTCCTAATACAAACATTATTTGTCCTAATTTTATAAATTGAAAAAAATTAGAAGACACGGAAGGTGATTAAATTTATACTATTGAGAATATGAATCTAGTGCTCAGTGCTACTATATGCTTCACTAAATTAATAACATAAATTCTGATTTCCTTAGCAGTAGGGTGCAGAGTAAAGGGGATTAGGTTATTATTCTAAAATTATAATAAATATATAAATTATAGTAATGTGCCTAGAATATTACAGAGTTAAACAACAAGCTATAATTGTATAGTATATACAGAGTGGCAATCATCAGCAAAATTTAATTTTCAACAGGACATAGTTTATATGTGTGTGAATGTGTTTAATATATGACTGTGTGTGTGTATGTTTTAAGCAAATTTTATTGGTAAAGCTGTAGCACAACATGCAAATTATCTTCCTATCTTTGTCCCAAACCTTTCAGGTATCTAAAGTTCTAATATTGTCCCTTTAGCTCTTGGTGCTTGTCAGTGAAGTCTCAACTAACTCCTATACCAGGAGTGCCCAATTTTCTTAACCATTCTGTCCTTCCTATGTCCTTCATCTAACTTTATCATAAACATTAGGTAAAAAGTAGAATTTTATCTGATTCCTGAATACTCTCTAAAGTATTCTGTTTAATTAATTTGTGATAAAATTTTTGTGGTTTAATATGTGACTACATTTTAACAAAAATGTAGAGGATAAAAAAGAAATAGCATAACAAGAATCAAAAGCATCAAAGCAGATATGGGTAAGAAAAGAATTTGAGATGCAAATAGCAAGATATATTCTGGTAATCATTCCATGGTTGTGGCTTTCTATGTATAGGGTTAGCCCTTCATTTGAAGGATGTGCTTGAGAGTTTAAATTGATGTTCTAAAATTTTGAATTGTTTAGAGTTCCCTTTTTAGGTTTTTATTTGTTGTCTCATTAGTGTAGGTCCTCCACCAATTAATAACAAAAGATCTTCCCATGCCTTTTTATTCTATATAATAATTCTTATTAATGCTTTCCCTTAGATCTTCCTTAGTTGATCTATATTATCTGATGACATTCTCTGTCCTTTTGGAGTATCAGGATAGTCACGTATTCTATTTTTTGACTGGTGTTTTGTTATATTGATTTTAGTTGATTTGTTGTTAGAGTTATCATATGTCCATTTATTATAGTTGTCCTCTTTGTGACTATCAAAGTAGTAAAGGTGTTCCATAGTACCGTTATCAATGTAATCATACATATGATTATGGAAGATTCTTTAGCTGAGAATGAGCACATCATTTGTCTATATATCAATTAATAAACATTGATTTAATTCTCATATGTGCTAGATATTGGGCTGGGGATACAAATGCAAGGAATGAAACCACTCCTACCCTCAAAGAGCTTACATTTTAACAATCTCATCTAGGGATAATATTGATAATCTTATAAGGACAGAGATTTATACTCTATTCAAAATTTTTCTCTTTTATCTCACAGAATTTTAAGATCTCTAGGATCAGGATTTTGGCAATCTTGGTCTGTCTACTCTGAAAGTTGAGTTTCACAAAACCACTTAGTAATCACTAGAAAAGTCATCTTTAATTTTTTGCGGGGGGGAGAATCTTGAGGTGCAACTTCATCACCAGTGCTTTTCAGAAACAATGAGTTTATTCTAATTGAGCTATATTCTGGTTGCTATGGTGAAAACAGGAGAATGACCTATATGTTGCAGGGTGTCAAACAATTTTTTCAGTGTGGCATCAAATTATTCTTCTGGGGAAAATAAATATCTATTTCCCTCCCTGAAGATAAGGGGAGATATCTAAATGTATGTTGAAGTGGTGCAAACTCCATACAATAATGTACAGATACCCAGAAGTCCAAATTACAGGAACTTTTATTATGCTGGCCAGGACAAATCTTCTAATGAGAAGTGCCCCAAGCAAAGGGTAGGCTACAGAATTTATAGAAGTACAAAGGAGACAGGAAACCTTACTTTGG
Organism: Gracilinanus agilis; assembly: GCF_016433145.1. Taxonomy (NCBI): domain Eukaryota; kingdom Metazoa; phylum Chordata; class Mammalia; order Didelphimorphia; family Didelphidae; genus Gracilinanus; species Gracilinanus agilis. The sequence continues at coordinate 300,803,637 of NC_058130.1, read as the reverse complement.
TGCATGAGCCAAAGGAGCTGATTGGTAGTTTTGAACAAATCATATATATGTGTCCTTGTAGGGATTCTACATACCCAGAAAACAATAAATCACAGAGGGTAGACTTTGTTTATACTTTTTTCCATTTCTCAGGATTCTGGTGTTATCAGTGGAGTCATATGTCCTGCCATGAATTTAGCTATGACCTGAAGTCAGCCTTTTAGAGTTCTCAGGGGAAGCCCACAAACTCTCTGGCTCCTTGGGAATACAAATTGTGAAGTGGCTGCTTTCCTGGTTCTCTGGGAATACAGGTTTTCCCTGGGAATACAGGATTCAATTGATTTCCTGGTTCCCTGGGAATACAATTTTTTTTCTGTCTACTTCAATATATATATGTATATATATATATGTATATATATAGCAATATATATTTGTCCAACTCATAATAGCATCAAAGGAGAAATAATAGAGTATTATGAAATCCATTGACTACTGAATATACCATTTCCCTAAAACATTAAGAAATTAATAAATATCATCTCAGTTTGGTGGATGGTTTTCTAGATATTTCCTAAGATTTTAAAATGATATTCTTTTCTCACTCAAAGGGGTAACATATATGTGTAGTATTATTCATTATCAAATTATGATTCTTTTTCTTCTTTGTTTTCTTTAAATAGAAAGAATATTTCAGTGTGGCATGTTTCATTAGAGGACTTGGTCCAATAGGGTATAATTCAGAATCACCCTGAACTTTGACTGTTCTAAAAAATTAATAACAGAAATATACATAAATCAAAGGCATAAGTATTCCCAGACATAATCAATATCAGATCTTAAAGCTGATTTCAGTCATCCCTAATTATATCTTACAGATCTCTTCAATAAAAGATTGAAATTTCTTGTTCTCATTTGTTTCTCATTCTTGAGCAATTTAAAATGCTTCATTTTCTATTCAAAACATAGTGATCATCAGTAAAAAAAATATCTCAGAATGCTTTGACTAATCTAATTTTCTTAGGTTGTTTTAGTAATACCTCCTCAATTAGGAAATTGTTGTTCTCTTTATGATGTACCTGGGATTGGGTGGGGTGAAGGGAGAATAATTTGCCAGCTGCTTTGATCCTTTTTGTTTGTTCTTTTGTTTGTTTTTTGTTGTTCATATATAAACATTGTCTTTTTCAAGTCCAGACCAATGGATCCAATTAATATCAATATCCCAAATAATTAAATTGCTTTTGGAACTAACTGACTTTAATTGGTCATAAAATGTCTTCAATTGTTGCAATTCAATGTTAATATGAGAAAAGGTAGGTAGCAAAAATTTTTGGAAAGGTCTATCAGAATATAACTTCAAATAATACATAGATGAAATAATTTGAATTGAAGAAGAGCCATGACAAAATTTCAACATGAGGGTCGTGCTGCAAAAAGGAAAACCTGTGATAGGCATAGGGGACTAGAAATGACCAACCAGGCAAATAGAATTGTGTCTATAGTTGAGGTGGTTTATTTGGGTCTATACTTCTCAGACTTTGCCAAAGAATGATCGGTCCTTAAATTTGTCCTTGTTCTTCCAGCTCCCTTCATGGTTTTATTTTGTTTATGATAGGTACTAGTTTAATAATGGATAATGATGCCTGTAAAATACCAATAAATAAAGTAGAGAGCAATGATAATGCTGATAAGTCTCAAGAAATATTAAATTCCAGACTGCATCATATTATGTAATGTTTCAGCTAAAACACAAGGCAAAATGAGAATATACTCCAGATATTTATTGTTCAAGTGATACCCTTTGGCTCCATAGTGCTTCTCAAAAAAGTCATAATAAAGCTTTTTAGGACTACTGTATATAGAGATAGATTTAGAGTAAAAAATGCCTGGTTCAAATCATGTCTCAAATACAAAGAAAGTAAATGACTCTAGTTGAATCAAATAAAATCTCCCAGGAAATTTTCTAAGAGTTCAAGGCTTTTTTCTAAGACTGGAAATTACAGAGCAGGTGCTAACCTGTATTAGTAGACAGAGTTTCCTCACCAGGAGTCCCCTATATTAATGAAATCAAAGGTCCAGCTCCAGAATAAATTTTTGTTAAATCAGCATGTTGTGGGGGACTTGAGGTGAACCCCAGGAGTTTGGGAAGGGTACCTTTTGCAAGGATGCAAGACTCTGAAAATTAGATTAAAAATAAAAAGAGAACTTTATTAATTTATAAAGTAATGTTGAATCTGGCCAGGAGGGCAGCATAAGTAGAAGACTGCCTCCTAGATGGAACAATATGGGTGGAAAACTGTTTCCAGATGATATCAATTCTGGAATCTTTATACTCTTTACAACAGTGAAGACATGACTCTAGAGTGGTGTGCATGGAGGCATGAGTGGGGAGGAGGAGGTTTGCCTGAAGACATGGGGGTGAGCCTCATAGTTTAGGGGACAGATGGATGTTTGCGATACAACTTGATGATATCAAGGAGGTGTATCTCTCTGTCAATCTCAAATCTAAAAAACAATCCAAGGAGGATAATTCTCACAGGGCCTTATAGAAGTTATCAGATGTTTTGGGTTAGGAGTCACAAGAATAGAAGGGAGCAGTAATTTTCCTGCTTATAGTTTGCCTGAAACACTTCTATAATTTTGTGGATACAATGCCCATGCGAAGCAGCTCAGAAGTAAATCTTTTCACCTTCTTGAAATATTTCTTTAAAAAAAAGAATCACCTCATTTTCCCCCTAATGTAGGATGGAAAGATTGAGGTAGAGATTACATGTTAATTAGGTAAAATTCCCTACCATGTGGACTTTAGGAAAATTTTAAAGTGTATTCTTAGGGAAGACTAGAGCTGTGTCAGGAGAAATACTGTAGGTAAATTTATGGTTAGCATTTTGACTTTTAAGCTCCATGATGCTGAAAACATGCCATATGGGAAATCTTAACATTTATGCCAAGATAAAAAAAATAAAATAAATGCAACCTGGGAGGCCAGTCTAATAATACTTCCAGGTTTTTCTAGTTTAAGATAGAATGAAAGATTAGTCCTATGTGGATAAGAAAAATGAGGCTAGGAGAGAGTTGATGAAGACGTATTAGATTCTGAAAGGTTAGAAATGGACTAATGCCAAAAATCTGTTAGAAATTGTAAGCAGCTAAAAATGAGAAGTCTAGTATTGGAACTAAAGAGGAGATAGTTGAATCACTTAAAGGAAGATGTAAAGAATCTCATTATAAAAGCCAATTGAATTTTTTAAATGTCTATTGGGCAGCTATAAAGCATGTCATGTAAATTAACTTGTAAAGTACCTTTTTTTTGGCAGAAAAGAAGAACATGGTGTAGCTGCTTACTTTTCTTTCTCTGTTTAGGTATTAAAGGGTGTGAGTCATTAAAAATAATGATAGCAAATAATTCTTCATTTTCAGCCATATTTCAAGGTTAGTGAGGGTATACATTGGCACTAAGAATTCCCCTTATTTGTGTCATTGCTTATATTGTGCCGCTGTTCAGATGTTAGTTCTCAATATGGATTCCTAATATTTGAAGAAACACAGACAGTATTTTATAAATCTGGAAAAAAATATCTTTATTCCTAGCCAAAGATAAGGTTATTGGGAAGACAGGCCAAGTGCAAAGTCCCTCTTTTCATTACTCTCTTAAAATACCTCTGTCCTGCTCTGAGGCATTCCAGCTAATACTGCTCTAAATAGAAACAGCAAATAGCATCTAGCCTTGCCAGACTACAACATATTTCTTGCAAGTCAAAAACATCTGCTTGTACTGAAACCATCACCTCACTGTAATTAGGGCTATATCACAAAAGATTAAAAATCTGCCAGCCACAGTCAAACAACTAGAATTTCCTACTATCCATTTTCTTGGTGATTATTCATGGGGGAGCAGTGAGTTTCTGGAAGAAATACAACATGATATTAGTATTGTTGACTTTATTTTCTTTTGTGAGGATATTAAATGCCTATAGCTTGAGTTTGCTTTGATGCTCTCCCAATTTCTATAGGGGAACTGAGATGGAATATACATCCTAATTAGTATTCTGATTTGGGTTATAATTCAAAACAACCATACTACACTCCAGGTTGTTAGGGTCAAAATATATTTCTGAAGGAAACAAAGGTGAAGCTTCCATGGAGTAGAGTAAGATTGAAGGGTTTGAAATGAAGAAGGGAAATCTTTATACTTGTTAGTATATTGGAAAGTGGAAGAGTAAGATACAGAAAATGAAAGGAAGAAAAAGGACAACTGTATAATTAGATCTTAAAATAAAATTTTATATTTTTCTTGAGAAGTAAAGAGTTGCATATTCCAAATAAGAAGAAACATCTTGTTTTGCAAAGAATAACATAGAAAAGACAGGAAGGTATTACATGGGAAATTATTTTTGAAGAATCAGAAGAATTTTTTCAAAAAAGTAGTATTACTTAATGATTTTCTGCTCAGGGAAACTGAGTCAATTATATGTATAGTTGAAAAAATTAATTTATTGTCTTCTCCAGATATTAATCTAAGAAAGAGGACCCACATGCCTCATGTTACCAACAATACATATAGAGAAATCAGATTAAAATGTGCCTGGGAAATATTTCACAAATTACAAATAAATAAGTAAAATACAATAAAATACACATAACATTATATTTTAAAACTAAGTCAATATACAGCTCACAGGAATATGGATATAAGATTTACTGGCCCCGATTTATTTGACTGTGATTCCCCTGATCTAATAACCAATAGAATTTTTCAAGACTATATAATGGTCAAAATATATAACTATCCATTTTTTCTAATTCATGTGTGATCAAATATCATTGTAAAAAGAATTTTTAAGTAGTGAAGGATGGAAATAAGCATTTATTGCATGTCTATTTTATATCAAGCACCATGATGAAAATGCTATGCAAATATTATTTCATTTGATCTTCAAAACAACCCTAGGATGTAGGTGCTTTTGTTACTACCTTTTTATATTTGAGCAAACTGAGGCAAAATGATGTTAAATATCTTGTCCAGAGTCAAATCACTGATAAGTGTCTAAGGACAGATCTTATCTGAGTTTTTTTCCTGCTTCCAGGTATGGTATTCTATAATAATAGTAATAGCTAACATGAAACATTTACTATGTATCAGGTACTATGCTAAGCACTTTACAATCATTATCTCATTTGATCCTCATGATAATTCTGCAAGGTAGGAGCCATTATTATCTTCATTTTACATTTGATGAAACTGAGGCAAAAAGAGGTTAACACATAGCCTTTAAGTGTCTGAGCCTAGATTTGAAAGCAGATCTTTCTTACTCCAGATCCTGTACTCTGTCCACTTACCACCTGGATGCCTACAATTAAGAAGCATTGACCAAGCAATTCCAGGGAAACAAGTTGTAGTTTTATTACTGGAATCCACTGAAAAGCAATAAACATTATAAAAATGCATTTGTGTAGGGAAAAGTTGACTAAGAAGGATGGCATATGAAAATAGGAGATGGAATTCTGAATCATGGAGAGAAAGATAGGGATGACAGATTCCTGGACAGAGATGGAACATACAAAAGATGGAATACAAAAGATATTCTTAAGAATAAATCAGCATCTATACATTGAAATATAAAATTTCTACTTATTTCTCTATAATCAATGCATTGCCTATATGTGTGCCTATATCTATCTATCTATCTATCTATCTATCTATCTATCTATCTATCTATCTATNTACATCCATCTATCTATCTATCTATCTATCTATCTATCTATCTATCTATCTATCTATTTATCTACATACATATTATATACTTCTCTTTATGCATATTTTGTAGTATGTAGTAGTACTGATGGAGTAATTTAGCTCTTTATTTTATTGAGTATGCATATTTTATTTTAAAGTCCTGTATGTACTATTATGATATCTGCTTGGAATGTATTCAACATTTAGTTTAAACTTATACTCTAGAATTTGGGATACGAGCAAATATGACTAAATGCTTTCTGGTTGATTTGCTTTGAATAGCAAAATCTTAACTGGGAATTAAGGAAGGAAAGGAATGTAAGGGCATTGCTCTTAAAATACCAATAAATAATGATAGGAAAAAAAGGGGGAGAGGGAATGATAAAGTGTTTTTGTTCTAACTTTAGAAATTTAGACAAGTGAACTGATTATTTTATAAAGAATGAACAAGTTGTTGGGTTTTTTTCTGTGTATTGGAAACAGTACCATTGGATAATTACTGATGGACCATGTCCCTGGATGAAGTAAGTTTACAGAGAGCAGTAAGGAAGACACAAGAGGAATCCAGGTATTAAAGTGAACATTCAAGCAGAGAAAACCACTAATGGGAAGAGAATTAGTCCTCTGGGAGTGAAGTTTTAGTGGTGTATGGGGTGTACCTCATTTCTCTTTCCAATCCCATTGAATCTCTCCTTATTTATCAACTGCAGTGGAACTTGGGGTATTCAGTATTCAACAATCACATTCCAGTATGTTTCCTAGGAGTAGAGAATTTAATATTCAATAACATTTAGATTCTAATAAATTTAGCAGCAGAAATTCTAAAATCTAGTTTTGCTATTCACTACCTATTTGACTCAATGAGCCAGTCCTTTGTTTTTATTATATGTCTTAATAAGAAAGTTAGAGCATACCATTAAAGCTGTGTCCTCTTCTATCCAAGTCCAAGGAAAAAGGGGATAAAGAAGAGGAGTGAGCAGTGGCTAAAGAGTTAAGTCCTCCTCTCAGATGACCTTAGTGGTTGTAGACTATGAAGATTTTGACACCTCCAAAGAGTCAGAAATATGTAGATATTAGATTGGTTCCGCAATACTTATTGTCTAAAAATGTAACTAACAGGAATGAGAGGGAAAACATCATGAGATGAAAACAGCATGACATAAATGAGAGGAGGAAATCTTTACTGAGGGGAAATATAATATAAAAAGTCTATCAGAAAGAATGTATATAGGGCAATCCATATATGTATATATTGAAGAACTGAAAGAAGCAGATAAAGGATTTGCAAAGGATCTATGTGTATTTACGTTGCAATGCTTGGCACCCACACGAAACCATATAGGCCCCATTCTGGAATGGGAGGACTGCTTAAAAGGTGACATACAGAGTCCATAGTGGTCCTTTGATCACTGGACATGTAGGAGAACTGAAGGTAATTTCACGTGGCCATTTTGTATCTGGCTGAGGAGGTAGTTGAGGTTTCCTGATCACATCTTGGAGGATCCTGTATCCAGAACCTTCTGTGTTCCTGGAAGTTATGGCATCTTTTCCCATCCAGACCATTTTCTGTGTGTGTGAGCTGCAAGGACCCAACGAATCTCCCTAAAGACAAGCCCGACCATCATGCCTCAGGCCTCTGGTCATTAGTCATCCTACCTGACAAAACCATATGCTCTTTCCATTTATTAGTGGACCAGCTAGTCAGGATTTAGGTAGCTAGAATTTACTTTAGGTAGAGAGCTAGTGTAGATAGTGTAGCCCAACTCTGTTAGGACCAAAGCAACCTTTTTGGGTCAGGCTGAGTATGAGGAAATAAGAGTTTGTTAGATCTAGAGACTCCATCACCCTGGTCCACAAGCCCATCCTGGGTTTGAGAAATAAATCAAGTTATTGTTTATAATACTGAGAGAGCAGTCAGATTTTGTTATCATCATAACACTTCAGGTGAGGCCTAACATCTAGGCCTACAGTCTGTGGTCAACTAATATTGAGTTCAGCACTGGTCCAAATCTCTAAACCAAACTATTGACTTCTATCAGTTCCCATAATCACTTATTTCAATATATATTCATATACTCATTTATGAGAGTGATACAAATATACATATATATGTATATTTCTATCCATATAGTCATACATTCATGTCTTGTCCTTCTGGAAGCATTCTTAAAAAATTTATCCCTCTCCTACAGTGAGGGAAATTAGATCAGAGGTTATATCATTAGAAAATAAGGATCATGATTCTCTTTTCCATTTTCCTTTTGTCAGGAGGAAAGAGAGAAAGAAAGGAAAGAATGAGACTGAAAGGGAGAGAGGGAAGGAAGGAAGGAAGAAAGGAAGGAAGGAAGAAAGGAAGGAAGGAAGGAAGGAAGGAAGGANTTAGAATCAATACATATTGATTGGTACTATATTAGTACCAATATTGGTACTAAAAATTGCTAGCAACAAGAAAAGAAAAAGAAATTAAAGGAATTAGAATAGGCAATAAAGAAACAAAATTATCACTCTTTTCAGATTTTATGATGAAATAGTTAGAGAATCAACTAAAAATATAGTTAAAATAATCAACAACTTTAGGAAGCACCTGGGTGGCTCAGTGGATTGAGGGCCAGGCCTATAGATGGGAGGTCCTAGGTTCAAATCTGGTCTCAGATACTTCCTAGCTGTATGTCCCTGGGCAAGTCACTTAAGTCCCATTGCCTAGCCCTTATTGTTGTTCTCCTTGGAACCAATATACAGTATTGACTCTAAGGCAGAAGGTAAGGGGAAAGAAAGGAAGGAAGGAAGGAACAAAGGAAGGAAAGAAGGAACAAAGGAAGGAAGGAATAAAGGAAGGAAGGAAGGAAGGAATAAAGGAAGGAAGGAAGGAAGGAAGGAAGGAAGGAAGAAAGGAAGGAAGGAAAGAAAGAGGGGGGAAATAAAGAAATGTAAATAATACTAAGTATTTGTTTTAAGAGAGTCACAGTTTGGGGAATTAGAAAAGACCAACTGCCTTAGGTTAGGTTCAAAACCAGGAGTAGGGAATGTGTGTTTGTAATGTTAGCTATATTATTGATATTTTACTTTTTCACCATGGATGACTCAGAGATTATATATCTAATATTCAGTCGTGCCTCATCATTTTTCAGGCTTCTTAGAATGATGTTTTCTGCAGATTTCTTGGCAGAACATAGTCTGACATCTTTACCACTACACATTTCTTCAAACATCCAAAGTTGAAAACAATATCTTGCAAAATATTTTGTCTCTGCTTCCAAATGTAGTAGAAGATTATTTTTAAAACCTATTCATTGACTTTTAAATGGCCAGTGGAGAAAAGGGTGAAATGGCAAAGGGTGAATGTTCTACTCTTCCACTTGCTCATGTTTTTGCATTTGATATGCACCCACAAGGAATGGGAACAATTTTATAAATTAAAAAGAAAATAAGAAACATTTTCTCTTTGCTATTCAGCTCACACACTCCTTCCAGTTTACTTCTTTGTGCCATGATAAATCATTCTTTTCCTTTCTTGTTTATTACACATTTCCAACATTTGTGGAGACTTATAATCATTCTATCATAGTTGTTCCTAAACAACCAAACTCTACATACTTATTTCTTTTCAACTTTTTCTCAGTAGATCATTTCTCTTGCCCATTAAATCATTTTTGTTCTCATTGCCAGATTTCTTTGATCTTTTTGTCACCAAAATCTTTCATTTTAACATTTCTTACATGTTTGAATAAGATCCTTTTTTCTTTAAAACACATAATTTTTCATTTATTTTAATACATTTAAATTGTATATTATTTTATATTATAATTAACTATGTATGTATTATATCCTTTTACCACATATAGGCCCCACCACCTCCAACCCTCCTCCTCCCACCCCGCATGTGCTGTGCCAGATTCTGAACCTGAGCCAAAGTCAACAACCAGACCCTAAGACCCTGCTGGGGCAAATAGAGGTCCAAACAACCCACATCCCTTGAAATTCCAAACCTGTAGTGAAGAATAGAGTTCCAGCCCAGGGAAGTCTGTGCTTAAGCAGCCTGATCTGGGTGAGCCCATAGCAAAGCCAAGAGCCCCAGTTTGGGCCTATGGAGAGGACATAGATCCTAATTTGAGATAATTGGTAGACCCAAAGAGAGGGGTCCCTCCTGATGCTCTTGAAAAAAGCTCAGGGTATAGCCACAGGACAGGGTGATTTACTGTGGGCTTCAAGCTCACAGTGAGACCAAAAGCTTATATCTGAGTCTGAGCTAGAATTTGAATAGTCTCTGTTCTAATCAAGCTTACAAAAAGTAAGATCAAAAGCTTATATACACCCAAGCCTGAAGTGAGAACTTCAGCTATCAGTAACTTAAGAGTTATTTGAATCAGCTGTGGGAGACACCTCTCAGAGTTCTTAGCCCAGTTAAAAGGGAAAGGGGGGTTTTGGTTGGATGAAATATGTAAATGAGTGGTAGCCAAGAATTGAATAAATATCAATTGTAAAATGACTTCTAGTAATTTCTTTGTAAAATATAAGAGAGTGGAAGTAGAGAGATTATAAGAGGGTAAAGTAAGAGATCTAGCTTAATGAACTAGATTATGTATTCAGATCTTGACTTTTCTCTGGCAGGGCGCCAGAGGTCCCAGCCAGAGAGCCTAAAAGTTAATTCACAAGGATTTTAGTCATGAGGGATCCTCTCAATCAAGGGAGCCTCCAGAGGCTAGTACCTCCAAGGAAGCTAAGGTAGTCAGTCTTTTTAACTCACCACATGTATTTCTAAGAGAGAGATTTAAGAATAGTCTCACCAAGGTCTCAGGTCTCAGGTCCAGCAATCAGTGTCTCCAACTTGACCTCCAGCTCCAGGAAACAAACAAGAAAAGATCTACAGGGAGTGGGTAGAAAAGATATTTAGCCTATCACCCTAAATATTGCTCTAGTGCTCGACTTAGCCTGGCACAACTTGTTAACCCTCAACCATCTCTCTCTAGAAGTCAGGAAAGGAAAGCCAGCTATTCACTCACCCAAGTTCCCTCCAAGAGGCATTTTGAGCTGAAGACAAAGGACTGTTCCTGTCAAGGACTATTCCTGAAGCCAAATTCTAGCCCCAGAAATTCAGGGCTTTCATACTGACTTTTTGTCCCTTCCCCTCTTCACAGGGGCCAATCGCGGCTTTCAAATTGTCTAATACTGTCCTGGGGGGGGGGGGGCAGTGTCTTGCAGGATCCACTTCTCATCCTTTAGAGGTGTAAACTCTTATCAAAAGGATTCACAATTTCCTTACTGATTGAGTTGTTAACTACTTTAGCAAATGACTTGAGAACACTGTCACTTAATGTCTGGTGAAATACTAAGTAGGGGGTACTTAAATTAGTGTTAACCAAGTGTTAACTCAAAATAGGCAAAGAGAATAAATAATTCCCTTTCACAATATGAATAAGCCAGTTTAGATGAAGAAATGTAAACTATCATTAATCCCATGAAAAAAGTGTCCAAAATTCTTCCTGATTAGGGAAATGTAAATCAAAACATCTCTGAGCTACCACCTCACACCTAGCAAATTGACCAATATGACTGTAAAGGAAAATAATATATATTGGAGTGGATTTGGAAAAATTGAGACACTAATACTTTGCTGGTGCAGTTGAGAACTGAGCCAAAAATTTTAGAAGGCAATTTGGAATTATGCCCAAAGGGCATTAAAAAATTGTATGCCCTTTGATCCAGCTATACCACTACTAGTTTTGCATCCCAAAGAGATTTAAAAAAAATTTGTACAAAACTTTTTACAACTGTGCTTTTTGAGGTGGCAAAAAAGAACTGGAAAACCAGAGGGTGTACTTCAATTGGGAAATGGTTGAACAAATTGTGGTATATGATGGTGATGGAATAAGGAATGATGAACCCCTTGATTTCTATTATATAAACCAGAAAGACTTCCATGAAAACTCATGAGGAGTGAAATGAGCAGAATGAGAAGAACTGTACACAGTAACTGAAACATTATGAGATGATCAAATGTAATATACTGCTACTAACAGCAATGCAATGATCAAGAACAATACCATGGAATTTATGAAAAAAAATACTTTCCTCATGTAGAAAAAAAATTATGGGAATAGAAACACAGAAGAAAATATATGATTTATCACTTGGTTATATGGGCATATGACTTGGGGTTCTGGTTTAATATAAATAATATAGAAATAGGTTCTGAGTAATAAGATATGTATAAACCTGGGAAATTGCTTGTCAGCTCTGGAAGGGGGGATGAAAGAGGGAAAGAAGAAAACATGAGTCATGTAACCACTGGAGAATATTCTAAAAAAATAAATTAAATAACATGAGGGAAAACACTAGAAAAATACAAAATAAAAAAACCCAAACACAAAATTAGAAGTCTTAAAAATTAAAAGTGAACTTAATGAAATTGAATGTAAGGAAACCATTGAGTTTATAAATAAAGCTAGTAGTTTTTTAAAAAGATAAGCCATTAATTATTATAATTAAAAAAGGGAAAAATGCTAAATCACTAGCAATAAAAATAAAAAAAAGAAAATCCCTACTAAAGGTGAAATCAAAGCAATTATTAGCAATTATCTTGCCCAATTATATGCTAACAAATTTAACAATTTAAGTGAAATTAAAGAATAATTAAAAATATAAACTGCTTAAACTAGAAGAGGAAATAGAATATCTAAATAATGCTATTTTTAGAAAAACAAATTCAACAGGCCATGAAAGAGCTCTATAGGAAAAAAATCCCCAGTAGAAGATAGATTTACAAATGAGTTCTACCAAACATTTAAAGATCAACTAATTCCAATACTAAATAAATCACTTAAGATAATGAGCAAAGCAGTTCTATCATGCTCCATAAATGACCCAAAGATGGTGTTCATACTTAAGCCAGGAAGAGTGAAAATAGAGAAAGAAAATTTTAAACCAACTTCAAAAATGAATATGGATGCAAAAATCCTAAATAAATGTATGGATCTCTCTCTCTCACCCTTGCATCTACTCATTTACAAGTTTTTCTTATTCTTCTGAATTTTTCCTTGTTTCCCTCTCTTCCATTTTTAAAGTCTACTCCATACCCGCTTGTTTCAGGACTCTTAATTCACCTTTTTTGGCATGCTGTGCAATATTTGAGCATTGTAAAATTTCATGATTTTTATTTCTTTTTTTTTGTGTACTGACTTTAATTAATACCATTTTATGCAAATGGCATTTCCCTCCACTTCAGGAACTGTCATAGAAGAGGATCCTGTGGTAGTTCAAGTAAAACTTCTTAATCTTTAAAAATTACCTTTGTACTTCTGTGGCCCCAGATCTTGGTTCTTTCATTTTCTCCAAAAATTATGAATGCATTAACTCCAAAGGTTTCCTGGTCTACATTTTTGATTATACTGCTTTTGTCTCTGAAGCTCCTTTAATTGTTTTCAGTCCCTAGTCTCATTACCTTCACATACTTTCACTTTAGAAAGTATGCAACCTCTGTCAGCTCCCAAGTACTTTCCTTCAAATTCTCAGACAGAATCTCCCTATTCTTCATTTGTCTAAAATAAATGTCAGCAATGTTATCAATTGTGCTTCTGGGAAAACTACAACCGTCTCATTCTATTGATGTCCATTGCAAATCTTATAATCTGATAAGGAGCCAGGTATCACCATGGGTTATCTTTAGGCTGCATTCTTCCTTTGAAGCATTAGTTTTGTTTCAAAAGTTTCTGTTTCACGTTTAATGAATATGTCTTAATAAACCTATCTTTAATATATTCCTTGCTACTAAGTTGTTATTAAGGTATTTTGAACCAAAGCATTCAGTCATTTTCTAGATATTAAATTAGTAGGCCTAATATTTTATTTTCATGTCATGTTTTTACCCTACTATACATTCGGCAAAATTTATTACTCTATTAATGTATCCAATATTACCAATGTGACTGAAGTGAGATCTTCAAATACTTCCCTGATCCTTTTATGAAACATGGATACTTTAGCATGTGAATCATGCCTCCCACCTTATGTCCTATAGACATAATTTTCTTCCTCAGCAAGCTTTTCAAGAAACTTTCTTATTTCCCTTTCCTGCTCCTCTCAGGATTCAGGGATATAATTCATCAGGGCTTGGTGCTTTGTCAACTTTTAATAGCTTTAATTGCCTAATTATATGCTCTGATGCAATTATGAAACCTCCATACTGAGCTTATTTTCAGGGGTATGCACACTGGGATAGTGCTTGAATATACAAGAGTTTGGTTCTTAAATGAAGCACATGGCTCTTTCCAATGAAGATGATGCCCAGCAGGAGCACAGCTCCTCTTCCTCATCATGAAGGAAAGGAAAACTTCTCATTACCAACACATGTGAAAATTATCTGGCACCATTTAAATCACATGGATTAACATCTACTTTAAGAATTTCCATTTTTAGTTTATGTGACTTTTATTAAGTCTTTTCAGTTCTCATGTAAGCCCAGACACAGTGTAAACAGCCCATATGTTCAATAATTAACTTAGATATCACCAACCACAGACAAAAAAATAAGAAAAACCGACATTTCAAGTGTATTCCCTAGCAAGAGTTCATTACTAAGTAATGATTGAATATGCCCTTTTAATTTGTATCTAACGTTCATATCAACTTTATTTTCAAATTTGGCTAAGCTGATTGCTACACACTTTGACAGAGAGTATTATTGTTGATAGCATCATTCCACTGGGCTATGTTGCCACAGGCCACATGAGAGGAAACATTCTGATTAGAAATGAGAAAATTAGCTTCCTATTTTTACCAAACTCTGATTTGTTTAGGATGCAGACTTAGAAACAAGAAGTACTATCTGGATTTGTTGAATTTAAGGCTCTATATCTGAATTTTCCTGGTTATAGAAAAATCATCAGATTGTGCTTCTCACTTTGCATGTTATTTACTTCTTTCAGTGTATATGTCTTATTCTGCTAAAAAAGAAATTCTTGAGGGCAAGGATTAAATAATGCACTTCTGAGTTATTTGTAGCAGCTTACAAAATGCTGAATATTGGAGAGGCATTGTTTTACAATAGAAACTCAGTTCTGACTTTGGAATTAAGATTCTCTACATTTGAGTCTCACTTCTAATAGTTACTAGCTGTGTGATCATTGCTCTCTGAGCATCCATTTCCTCTTTGGTAAAAGGGAGAAAATATATGAACTACTTATCTCTCATAGGATAACAAGAAGGGTTTTAAAAAGTAAGGTGCTTTGATTCAAAACCAGGTGTAGAGATAGGCAGTTCTGGGTTCAAATTTGGTCTCAGATATTTCCTAACTGTGTGACCCTGGGCAAATCATTTAATCCCTTGCCCTAGCTTTTACTACTGTTCTGTCTTGTAACCAATATAAAGTATTGATTCTAAGATTAGAAGGTAAGGGTTTAAAAAAAGATAACTTGTTACATATATGTGAATATTTATTTTCCTCTAAAGAATTACTGTAATGCCTTATTATAGCATAATTTGCCCTAGGTAATTTAAGAATATAATAGCAAAACATATATCTAAAATGCTTTGAGTAATGTCAAGTGATGGACTGTATAATATATTAGCTGAAGACCAGTCTATCTAATTATACAAAATGATTAATTCTTTGACTATGGCAACACATAAAACAGATAAAAATACAAAATGAACCTTAGTCTGATTAAACTTTCTATCTAAGTGCATGACTGGACAAGTCATTTAATTACTCTATGGCTCAGTTTCCTCATTTATAAAATGTGTGGATCAGACGCAATAGGCTACAAGGTGTCTCCTTGTTCTAAGTATATGATTTGGTGGCCCTATGAAAGGATGAATTTTAATTTCTCCAACATTACATGATCTTAGCATTCATGATAAGTTGGAAAGTAATATTAATAATGGTGCCATATTACATTTGCATAATAATTTATAATTTTTAATAACTTCTCATATCTTATGTCAATGGATTAAGTTGTGAACTTGTAGCTTTAGTACTATCATATCCATGAGAAAAGAAATATAGTCAATGAGTATTTGATCTTAGACATCATCTAGATTAATTGTACAGGCCCAAGGAGATCAGAGGGTCAAAATGGGGAAAGATTTTCAAAAGTTACGTAGCCAAACTTTTTCATTTTATATTTCAGGAAACTGGAGCTTTTGGAGGTTAAAAACTTGAGTAAGATCATATCAGTAGCAGATAGCAAAAGTTAGAATAAAAT
Organism: Gracilinanus agilis; assembly: GCF_016433145.1. Classification (NCBI taxonomy): domain Eukaryota; kingdom Metazoa; phylum Chordata; class Mammalia; order Didelphimorphia; family Didelphidae; genus Gracilinanus; species Gracilinanus agilis. Next base: position 300,787,725 of record NC_058130.1, on the reverse strand, counting down.
TAGCTTGTTTAAAAATAGATAATACTTTCATTATTGATCAGAGATAATGCTGTTATAGTCTCAGTATTAATTTCAATTATGACAGTAATATAGAGGATGACTGGAGGGTGGATTCAGGAAATCCAGATAGGTAGATATTATAATAATCCAGTTTAATATAGGTCTGAACAAAGATCATGTCTCTGGAAACAGAAAATGACATGTATGAAAGATAAAAAGATGTAGAAGAAGGAGAATTAGTGACATCCTGGATATAAGACATCAATGAGAAGCATAAGTCAAAGATAATACCAAAGTTTTAGACATGAAAGATGCTTTTAATGATGGATTCCTTGATAAAAATAGTAGTTAGAAAGAGAAGTAGATTTGGAGGGAAAGAACATAATCTTGGGATTTGACATGTTAAATTTGAGATGTTAGTGGTACCTGTAATAAAATTGAAAGAGCTTAGAAGAGAGATTAAGGTTATAAAATAAGGCCAAAGACTGTTCTTTTTCAAGTATCCATTTTAAAAGGGTCATGTAGGGGATGAGACCGGCAAATTTATTCTACTGATTCTCTATTGCTCAAAATGTTTTGGAAAATTTTATTTATATTCCAAATGGCAAAATCAGTTCCATTATTTCATAATAATTTTTAATAAAAATGTTATTTATAAGAGGACATCCAAGAATCTTTTTTCATTCTTGTGGTTGTCACCATCCCTGATCCATAGCATAATATTTTCTTACTTAGTAAAATATTCATGTGAATACCTTCCTACCTTTCCCCATCCCAAAAAACATATCACTTCATGACCACTCCTCTGGGGAATAACCACCCTACATGTAGTCCTTGGAAGAATAATATCAATCTTGTTTATAAGTACATACTAGAAACATTTCAATTGGGTGTGACATACTAGAGATTTTTTTGCATCTGAACACCTTTTGAAAACAAAGGGGGCAACACAATAGTACAATGAGAAATCAGAGTTGGGATTTCGTGAAGATGCAATATTACCATGCAAAATGTAACTAACAGGAATGAGAGGGAAAACATCATGAGATGAAAATAACATAATGATTTATGTGTATTTATTTTGTATCCTGCCACTTTGCTAAAGTTGTTGATTATTTCTACTAGCCTCTTAGTTGATTCTCTAGGATTTTTTAAGTAGACCATCATATCATCTGCAAAGAGTGATAGCTTAGTCTCCTCATTGCCTAATTTGATACCTTCAATTTCTTTTTCTTCTTTAATTGCTTTTGCTAGTGTTTCTAGTACTATGTTGAATAATAGAGGTGATACTGGGCACCCTTGTTTTACTCCTGATCTTATTGGGAAGGCTTCTAATTTATCCCCATTGCATATAATGCTTGTTGATGGTTTTAGGTATATATTGTTTATTATTTTTAGGAAGGGTCCTTCTATTCTTATACTTTTCAGTGTTTTCAATGGAAATGGATGCTATATTTTGTCAAAGGCTTTTTCAGCATCTATTGAGATAATCATGTGATTTTTGTTTGTTAGACTGTTGATATGGTCAATTATTTGGATGGTTTTCCTAATGTTGAACCATCCTTGCATTCCTGGTATAAATCCCATCTGATCATGGTGGATGATCTTCTTAATTACTTGCTGGAGTCTCTTTGCTAATATTCTATTTAAGATTTTTGCATCTATGTTCATTAAGGAGATTGGTCTATAGTTTTCTTTCTCTGTTTTTGGTCTACCTGGCTTTGGAATCAGTATCATATTTGTGTCATAAAAGGAATTTGGAAGGACTCCTTCTTTGCTTATCATATCAAATAATTTGTATAGTATTGGGATTAGTTGCTCTTTGAATGTCTGATAGAATTCACTTGTGAATCCATCAGGTCCTGGTGATTTTTTTCTTAGGGAGTTCTTTGATGGCTTGTTCAATTTCTATTTCTGATATGGGATTATTTAGGTATTCTATTTTGTCTGCTGTTAATCTAGGCAATTTATATTTTTGTAAATATTCATTTAACTGGACTCAATCACATTCTCTGCCATCTCCTTTGTCATTCTCTTGGTCATTCAGTCTCTCTGTCTTTGTCTCTCTCTCACACACACATATCTCATTTCTTCATCTACTAGCTCCTTCCATGTTGTTTTCAAACATAGCTCAATTTTCCTTATCTGAAAAAAAATATCTTGAAGCTATCAACCCCTCAAACTACCAGTCTATGTCTCTTTTTCATAATCGAACTCTTTCCCTCCATGTCTAACCTGATTCCCATTTCTCAAAAGGATTTTTCCCTTCAAGCATTTAATCAGGAAGGGCTATTAAAACTGCTCTATAGGACATGGAGCATTGAAGCCCTCAGGAGAAGAAAGGTGGAATTTTGACTGTGCCACATTTACAGCTTGCCAGAGAATTACTAATTGGTTTTCACTTGAACAGGGTATGGTAAGCTTTATGTTTAGAAGAATTGTGTGACAGAGTTATGCCTGAGAGAGTCCTACTCCTCTGACAATTACCAATCCTGTCTATTCCTGCACTTCAACAGCTCTTATGGCTGAGAAGTTTTGTAATTTTTTATTACAATAACCAAAGTCCAAGGTCTTATAATCCATATTGCTGCCATTCTGATAAAAGCATAAGTCTGACCATGTTACTTTTGTTCTGCAGTAGCTTTATTGATACCCTGCTGCTTTTAGAATGAATTAAAAAATCTCTTTCATTTAAGACTCTGACTACAGCCTATCTGTCCAAGTTGATTATACATTAATTATGCCCTGTCACATATTGTCTATACCGTGCTTTCCCACCAACTTGCCCTAGTTGATATAACATAGAATAAAAACAAATATCCTGTCTTTGTGCATTTACAAAAATTGCTCCTCCCCCACTTTTCAAATGCTCTTTCTCATCATCTCTGTTTCTTGTAATTTATATTACCCTTCACGATTCAGCTCAGTTACTATCTCCTATAAGAGGTCTGTTTTGGTCCTTCCCAAATATGTTTCCAAATTTGAATATATGTACATGTATGTTTATATATGTGTGTACATACAAACAAACAGATATATTTCTCTGATACACTGGCAAATATCTGCCTTTTGAGAGGAAAAAAAAATCTTGCTGAATTAAATTTATATTAAATATTTATATATGAGGGGTAATACTTTGTTATTAATGAAATAATTTGTAAAAAGAAATATTAAACCAAAATGTTAGAAATTATGTATATATGTGTTTATTATGTATACAGGAACATATTATATATATATGTATTTGTATTTTATATAAATATACGCACATACAAAATGCTGAGAATGAATTTATCAAGCATTCTCTCTCCTGCTGCTGCTGTTTCTCTGTCACATATGACTTATTAGTGTCTGAAAAATGAAAGCCTGTTCCAGATTGTATTTGACTAGAAGAACATACAGACTATGGTAGGAACCTACAGCTGCCCCCTCAAGCCTTTGTGAGTTAAACTTTTACTAAATATGGAATTGAACTCTTAGCACCCCTTGCTTTAATTTATTTTTTCAATGTCATGCTGCTTGTAATTTTGAATAACTGCTTTTGCCTGCTGTGAGGAACAGTAACAACTGAGCATTGTGTTTTTGCTCAAACACTATTTGTTGTTATGGAAACAGCATCTCTATTAAGCTTCCTGCTGCAGAATGGTTGCTGAAGATGTTACTTAAAATGTTCAGTAGTGAAGGGAGAGAGATAAAGTAAATTCAAACGATACTTGATTATTTCTAGCATGTACTGCCCAAATGTCTGAAAATGTAAAATATAAATGATAATGACTGAACAGAACTTCACATTACTAAATTGATGCATTGTATAAAAAAGCAACTTTTATTTATGGGGAAGTAAACTTTTTAAAAGGCTATTCAGTTTTATGAGGTTGAAATTGGTCCAGATTACATAAAAATAAGATGTTATGATTGATTTGATAGTTTCACTCAAGATTGAAAATGAAGGGTTCACCAGAAGCTAGTTGAAATTGTCCCATTACCTTCTACCTAAAACAATAAAAAAAAAGGTTTTCCTCAGAAAGATAGAACAAAACTATCATGCCTTGATTTAAAGATAGCACAATACTACTTCATTTGTGTTTCAAATGCGGCATCAGAAAAATTTCAATTTATTTAATATAATTCCACATTTGAAATAAGGGCATACCACTATTATAATGTCATAGGAGGGCTTTATGTTGAACAATGTAGTTTTATTTAAGTTGAGTACACTGGAACAATTCATCCATTTTTTGACATGTTAACATAAGAAAGGTAAACATAAAATAAAGACTCAATTCAAATTTCACAAAGCTTTTATCCATTATTTTTGATACTGATGTGATTGGCAAGGGAAGCCTGTTTACCTTGTAGAACTAAATTCCATGTCAACTCCATACTGATGATGCAGACAGACTATAAAGGATAACATTATGTTAATTGCCTTTGTATGTGTCGATAGAGTGGAATGCCATTGAATTTGTTATATAGAATAATTCAGACTGCTGCCTCGACTTTCTAGGTTTTTTTTTCATTCTAAAGTGTTTTAGAAGGCTGAATTATTCAACAAATACTTAGATACTCTGCTCACTTTTGTGTGTATTAAGAGAAAATATGCCTAACATATGAACCAGATCATTACTTTATTTAGGCTATTTTAGTGGACCTTCAAATGACTGATTAGTCCTTATTCTCAAAATAACAAATAAAATTAATTCAAATTTTATATCCTTTAATGCTTCCAAAGCAAGTTATTCCCAATAGATATAATATAAATAGTAGAAATATTATTATTCTCATTTTATTGATATAGAAATGAGAGATCAGAAAGATTCAATATCTTAAATATAGAATTCTGATTCTTTAAGTTTTATTTTTACAGATGAATTTTATCAATGCCATATCACCTATATTTCCCCATGTCCTCTCCATTTCCCCTTCTACAGAGCATCATTCCTTTTATTCTATTCATTTTTTAAAAAAATACTTGTTAAATTTAACTTATTTTGAAAATAGTAATGATTTATTTAATGGTTGAAAGAATAAGATTTGTCTTGTCATGATAGTTCACTAATTACAAAAATGGTATAAACTGGTAATTTTTCATCTGTAAATTATTACAATAGATTTGTTCTAACATTTCTGTCCTTCATTTACCAACATTTCTATTTAATAAAAAGGTAGGATCTTCACTTGGAATTGGAATGGGGAAAATAACAGGAATAAAAAGATAAAAAGAACTGGAAATAATAGCAATTTTCCAGTTCACCATGTACTAGTTTGATGTCCTAAGAATCCCAAAGGTCAGAAATACAATATACTAATTTATTGAGAATGTATGTAGATCTACTTTTTGATCAATATCAACAAAGACATATAGGTAAGATCATAGGTAATATAATTTCATATCCATTTGCAATCATTTCTGAAAATATAGTATGATATTATAACTAATAGTTTAAGTGGAAAAAGTAACAATAAGTTGATAGAGTAATAAATATACACCAAACATGACATTGTCTACGATTGTTTTTCCTCAAGGTGCCTTCATAGGATGAGGGGCAGCTTTGGGTAATTACCCTGCTTAATATATTGACTTAAAACTCAAGAAAAGTAGAAACATGTAGCTTCAAAACTGATTTTAGTATCATATAAATAATATCCACCTATTCTCATAGGAACAAATAATCCCATAAACTATAATTTCTTTGATTGTCAGAAAATGACTCTAAACAGAACTACAAATAAAAGGCTTTAGCTGAGAAAATGGATTAGATCTCATATTTCTTTCCATAGAGGAGATATTATAGAGTTTTTGCAAGTTCCCAAGAAGTCAGAAGGAGGAAAAATAAGTGAGAATAAATATAAAATATAAGTCAGGGGAAATGGAAGGAAAATTAGAATCCATTCAAGAGATGACGTGGAAGATTGAAGGTCACCTGGTTTTAAAATCAGAAGAAACAGAGTACCAGGGCTCAAATTCACTTCTGACACTTACCTGGATAGCCATAGGCGAGTCACTTAAATATATAAATCTATGTATGCTCATCTGATTCTACAATCAAAGGTCCAAATAAGAAATGTAAAGTTAAAAAAAAATTACCAACTATGGCATAGAATTTAAGGAAAGATTTCTAGAAGTATAGAACTGAGATTGGTGCTAAAAATTGATATTGTGGATATATAAAAAAGGAGGGATAGGGAATTTTTTAGGGGAATAGGATTAAACAAAGTAGATTCCTTAATGATCACAGACTAGTTGATAACTTTCCAATGCTTTATAGTAAAAAACTTGGCAAAGGAATTCAGTTTAATTGGTGAAAAGGGATCTGCATGGCATAGCAGAAAAATTGCTAAACACTGAATTATGGGGCCTAAGTTCAGATCCCAGCTCGGGTACTTATTAATGAAAAGATGCAACATAATAAAATCATTTGATTTTAGAATTAGATGAACTCAAAGGAAACAACTAGCCCTCAATCTATGAACTTATTCTGCTATCATTATATATTATGGAGTATTTGAATTGACTTACAGAATGAACAAATATAATAAGGTCTTTAAAAATTAACTGTAACTATACTTCATTATATTCAATACTGGTGAAAAAAAAGAAGAACTGAAGAAACCAGATTTAATCTAGAAGGGAAAGAAAGGTTAAAACCAATTCTAGAGAGCTTAATCATAATTGCTATATCAATAGGAATTCTAAAACTGAATATTAAATCCTTGAATTTTTACTGGGATTTTTCACACCTCAGTTCTTCTTGTAAAATTTTATTTGCTCAATTCTATTCCCCTTTGGTTTTTTCAAGTTGTTTAATTCAGTTTGATATGTACATATTACATATAAATTTGAATAGATGCATATATGTGCATACACATATGTGTGACTTTATAAACATCAGTATATATAGTCTGGAAAACAAAGGTATATGGACAACATTAAAAAGAGTTCAGCTTGGGAAAATTGGAAGACAATATCAGAAGAATTGGGTTTAGATTAACATCTCACATCCTATACCAAGATAAATTCAAAATGGGTAAATAACAAATATAAAGAGGAAAAGTATAAATAAATTAGGGGACTATAGAATAGTATACCTCTCAGATCAATGGGAAATGGGAGAATTTTATACCAAGCAAGAGACAGAGAACATTACAAGATATAAAATGAGTAATTTAGATTATGATAAATTAAAACAGTTTTGTACAAACAAAACCAATGCAACCATAATTAGAAGGGAAGCAATAAAATCATCTGTGCATGTAGAGGAGTTTTTGATGGTAAAGAAAAGGTTACATTTTCAAGGGACAGAGGGATGAAAAAAGAGCTAGTAGAAAAATAAATTTGAGAAATATAAGATGATTAAGAGAGTAAAAGTGGAAACTCTGAAGAGAAGGCCTTTTTTCAGTGAAATATAAAGTTTCTCAGATGAGAGGTTAGGGTAAGAAGAGTCATAAGAGATTTGAGGAGGGATAAAAAATAGAAAAGCTACTTTTATGCATGTCAGTGAATTAATGAGATTTAAAGAATTTCCTTGCCTCAGTGAAAACCCATTAGGCAGGGTTTCATTATTTTCTCCAACACTTTTAAGTAATACTTGAATAAAAGTAAAGGCATCAGGTGTTGGGAATAGTGCAAGGCTGGGGTTTGGAAGGGCAAGACCTTTAAAAGATAATGAATGTGGAAAGTGATTACAGAGAAGAAGAATGTGTAAAGTTAAATGACTTCACTGGTGGGTCAAGATGGGAAAGGAAAGGGGGTTTATTATATGCAGGGATGATAATCTTGGTAAAAACGGGGAGTTATATGGGTGCTGTGGGTTCAAGAATAAGATTTGGTGTTGCAAAGGAAAGAAAGAGGTGGAATGTTAACATATTAAGAACAGATACAGGAAATTCAGAGTTCCCTATCATGGAGATAGATGACTTTTTGGTGACGGGAAAATCCAGGGCACAATCATCACTGTGTGTATATGTTGTGGAATAGAGGAGTATTTCAAGGGATATAGAAACATTGAAGAATTGGAGGATTAGAGGATTTGAAGAAATATCAATTTATATGTTGACACTAGCTAGTATGTGTTTAGGAGTTGACAATGTGCTAACTGAGGAAGGAAGAACAGTATCATGGGGTTTGGTAGATAGCATTCACCACGATCATGGAAGATAAACATATATTTAATGAATTTAATTTTTTTTTCAAAAATGAATAAATGACATAGGAAAGAGTGACTGTAGATTATGAAAGTGGCAATTGGGATAAGGGGATATTCTATCACTTCAAAATTAAAGATGAATTAGAAGTCTAAATTAAAATACAACTAGTATTGGAAATGGTAAGCAGGGAACTGTGTCATTGAAAAGAGCCAGGTTAGTGAAAAAAAAAAAAAGATGTAGAAAAAGTATTTAGAAGTTTCAAGATGAAAGCAGTTGTACTTGATAAAGTGTTCTAAATCTCTAATAATTAGAGAAATGCAAATCAAAACAACCCTGAGGTATCACCTCACACCTAGCAGATTGGCTAAAATGATAGAAGGGGAGAGTAATGAATGTTGGAGGGGATGTGGCAAAATTGAAACATTAATGCATTGCTGGTGGAGTTGTGAACTGATCCAACCATTCTGGATGGCAATTTGGAACTATGCCCAAAGAGCTCTAAAAGACTGCCTGCCCTTCGATCCAGCCATAGCATTGCTGGGTTTGTACCCAAAAGAGATCATAGATAAACAGACTTGTACGGAAATATTTATAGCTTCACTTTTTGTGGTGACAAAAAACTGGAAAATGAGGGTCTGCCCTTCAATTGGGGAATGGCTAAACAAATTGTGGTATATGCTGGTGATGGAATACTATTGAGCTCAAAGGAATAATAACCTGGAGGAATTCCATGTGAACTGGAAAGACCTCCAGGAATTGATGCAGAGTGAAAGGAACAGAGCCAGAAAAACATTGTATACAGAGACTGATACACTGTGGTAAAATCGAATGTAATGGACTTCTGTACTAGCAGCAAAGCAATGACCCAGGACAATTCTGAGGGATTTATGGAAAAGAACACTACCCACACTCAGAGGAAGAACTGCATGAGTGGAAACACAGAAGAAAAACAACCACTTGAACACATGGCTTGGTGTGGGCATGGTTGGGGATGTAGACACTAAATGATCACCCTAGTGCAACTATTAATAATATGTAAATAAGTCCTGATTGATCACACATGTTAAAACCAGTGGAAATGCATGTTGGATATGGGGAGAGGGGGATGAAGGGGGATGAAGGGGAAAGTAAAAAGAAGAATCATGTAACCGTGGAAAATTAAAAAAAAAAAAAAGATGAAAGCAGTTGTGGCTCATCTCTCATTTTCTAAGAGAACCAATGATATCATAGGGTGATATCTTGAAGTACACATGAATTAGATTTAAATGAGACAGAGAGGTCATCATTCTCATTCTCTCTTTCAGAGTCATCAAAGCCAAGTGGCAAGATAAAAGTCAGAATGACTGGTGATAGCTCAAGATGCAGTGGTTAATCTTGGCATCTTTGATATCTAACCAAGTTCCAGACAATCCACAGCACCTACTTCAGGAATCTTCATGGCTATTGGAACAAATTTTTTAATCTTCCCGTTCAACAAGGGAATTACTCACATACTCGGGGTAAATGCTCTTCTATTTCACCACTGAGTTTGAGGTTTGTGACTTACCCTCAATTTTATTTAGCAATTCGCTGAGATGGTTTTACCACGTGTGGTTGTTGTACATGTTACAGCTTCTTGGAGCCAAAGGTGAGAGTTAGTGAAAGGTGACCACCAAATATATTGGAGCAGGAATGAAAAAGGTTCATCAAGGTCTCAAACCAGAAGTCCTAATCTTTCCTGAATGCTTCTGTTCCCCTGAAGATGAAAACAAGTTTGCCACTAAAGGAGTAGGTATTCAAGAGAGCACAGTGGAAGGATTTCATGGTTTGAGAGTGGTATTATTTGTGGCAAATGAATTGAAAGGGACAGAAATAAGGGACTGGGAGCTACAAAATGCGATTAAGCAGTGTAAGATGATGGTTTGAAATCACTGGAAAAGGAAGTATAAGATAGAGTGGAATCATTAAAATTGCATTCATTGAGGAATAAGATATATTATTGTCACCAGAATTCATACTTGAGTATATTTTTCTTAAGGTGAAAGGCAGCTATAGGAGGCTATAAAAGCATAGGAGAATGGGAATGCCCAAGGGGAGCCAGACAAGGCAACTCCTAGGTACAAATAGAAAGCTGGAGAGGGTACATTAAGGGTTATGGAATGAAAGCTCAGAGAAGCAGGTATAGAAAAATTGGAATATAAATGTGATCTCTTTTAAAAAATAATTTTTTCGGGGCAGCTGGGTAGCTCAGTGGAGTGAGAGTCAGGCCTAGAGACAGGAGGTCCTAGGTTCAAACCCGGCCTCAGCCACTTCCCAGCTGTGTGACCCTGGGCAAGTCACTTGACCCCCATTGCCCACCCTTACCAATCTTCCACCTATGAGACAATACACTGAAGTACAAGGGTTTAAAAAAAAAGATAAACATAAAAGAGGAATCATAAGGGATTGATTTAATAAAGTTAAACTGTTTTAAAAAATAATTTTTTCTCTTATTTTATTTTTCTCTTATTTTATGGGAAAAACAGTTTTTAGCATTCATTTTTTAAAAGTTTTCATTCTCACCCTTCATATGATCTTCCCTCCCTCCCTTTCTCCTTTCCCCATTCCCCCAGAGACTTTAAGCAATCTGATATGTATTTTAAATGGGTAATGATATTATTTTAACATATTAGTCATTTGGTGGAATAGGTCTCAAATGAAAAAAGAAGAAATAAAAGGAAATATAATGTTTCAATCTACATTCAGAATGTATCAGTTCTTTCTCAGAAAGCAGATGGAATTTTTCATCCTAAGCCTCTGGAATTGTCTTGAATCACTGCATTACTGAGAATAATAACTATGTCATTCATAGTTGTTTGTCAAGAAAAAATGATATTATTGTTCTTTTGGTTCTGCTCACTTTGCTCTGCATCAGTTTATGTAAGTCTTTCCACATTTTTATAAAATTATACTGTATTTCTTATAGCAAAATAGTATTCCATCATTATCATATACCACAAATCATTCAGCCATTCCCCAATTGATGGAAAACCTCTCACTTTCCATTTTTTTGCTACCACAAAAAGAGTTGCAAAAAATATTTTTGTATAAATAGGTTCTCTTCCCTTTTAAAAATGTATTTGGGATATAGAACTAATGATGGTTATTGATGAGTTAAGGAATATACACAGTTATAGAGACCTTTGAATGTAGTTCCAAATTGTTCTCCAGAATGATTGAATGAGATTGCAACTCAAGCAACAGTATATTAGTGTATTGGGAAATTTTGCCACATCCTTTCCAACTTTTATCATTTTCCTTTTCTATCACCTTCTCCATCACCCCCTATTCCCTCTATTAACCCCTTGGTGTTTATTTACCTGTTTCATATGAGCCTATCTGACAGGTGATGTGAGCTCTAAATATTTATTTTGATGTAACCTAGGATAATTTTTTTCAATTTAGCTTCATTTAATAGAATATTTTTCTGGCCCAATATTTTTAGAAAGTCTCTCTCTCCACTTATCTATTGATCTGTCTGTCTGTCTGTCTTGCTAGCTAGCTAGCTATGATTTATCTAGTGTTATGATTAAAAATGATGAGGGGAGCCAAGATCAAAAGGAAGAATAGTATTTTAATAAAAGCCATGCTGATAGAAATAAACTGACCATGCGCCTGTAAGAAAAACTATTCCAACCTCAACTCAGCCATTTTCCATCCTCTCTCCTCGAGCTCAGGTAACTAAAGAGGCAAGTTCCAAGTCACTTCCCCCTAATTTCAAACAGTCCCTCACCTTGAATACGTCATCCAAAACCGGAAACCCATGCAACCCGTTGGACCACGGGAAATGTAGTTTTAAGGACCCCCACAGGTCCACAGAAGTTTGTCAAACACTATATTGAGGTTCAATCCTTCCAAATAGAACCCCAGGTGATTTTAACTAACACACTAGTACCTGTTACAATAAGTTCATTATATGATTTTGAATAGATAGAACTGGAGGGGCAGCTGGGTAGCTCAGTGGATTGAGAGCCAGGCCTAGAGACGGGAGGTCCTAGGTTCAAATCCGGCCTCCGACACTTCCCAGCTGTGTGACCCTGGGCAAGTCACTTGACCCCCATTGCCTACCCTTACCAATCTTCCACCTATGAGTCAATGCACAGAAGTTAAGGGTTTAAAATAAAAAAAAATAATAATAAATGAATAGATAGAACTGGAGAGGGGAGTAGTCAGTTCAAGGTTCAATTTGTGTTTATTTTAAAATGATAATTCAATTCATTTAAAAATATTAAAGTTTTCTGATTCTGTTTAGTTTCAAAGCTGGATTTCAATATTTTTTAAACAAGACCTATGATTTTATTGGTATAGGAAACATTTTAATGAAAAATCTAAAAAAAACACTTCTACTTTTGCAAATTCATACTTTTTTATCTGAATTTTTATAGAAAGTATTTCTACACAATGAGATTTGCTCAAGGTCACCCAAATAACATGTACTAGTCATACAACTTGAACTAAGTCTTCTTGGATACAAGGTTCATACTCTATGTTTTCTATACTGCTCCTCTGATAAAATATATATAACTTCAAAAACAATACAATTGGAAACATTTGCAGAAAAATTATTAAACTTTTTTTCACCATCAAGTACTGTGGAAACAACATGTTTGAATTTCAACCTTGTAGATTCACTTCCCTAATAACAAGGTAGAAATGGTACTATTTTATAATTAAACAAATTTTTTAAATGATTTCTATTGTATTGTTTGTCAAATTACAAAAGTATTTTGCTTATTTGAACAAAATACTATATAGTAGATACTTTTAATACAAAATATCTTCCATTCATATATAAAGATCATTCACCATTGCTTAGAAGCTATGACAACAGCAATAAATCATCTAAAGGACTCTTTGATCATAAACATCAAATAAAAAAAAACAGGAAGATATATTCCCATCAAAAGTACATTTCCTCGAGGTTCCGGGTTAAGATGGCGGCAGAGTAAGAAGCAGCTCTTAACCTCTCCTGACCAAAACACACAAAACTCCTCAAGGGGACATAAAAACAAGTCCAGACGAACAGAGGAACCCCACAACAGGGCACAGCGTGGAAGGTACGTGGAATCGAGGCATTTTCATGCTATAAAGGGCTCTCACTAAATTGCGGCATGAGCAACTGCCCCACCCCCACTCCCTCCACACACAACACCTGTAGCTCCGAAGCCAGCTAAAAAGAAATAGAGCAAGTTTGGGGCACCCATCGAGTCATTGGCAGCTCTGGGACCTGTTCCTGAGAGCAGCAAGACTTAGGACCCCATTAAGCCAAAAAAAGGCACGCGAAATCTGAGCACGGGAGCAGGACGCAGGGCGCAGAGCGCAAGTTGAGCAGAGCGCAGGCACTGCGGAGGCGTGGGTGTAGACAGACACAGCCAGGAACTAAAGCCTAAGTGGGGAACCAGTGTGGACGGATATACGACTGTGGAAGCAGCGCCCTGAGACTTGTAAAGGAACCTCCTGCAGAGGATCAAGCAAGGGGGCCCACCAGGGGGCTTGACCTTGGAAAAAACCAGAACTCAGACCTCAGGAGCCAATAGATCGCTGACAGACACTGAGCGCGAGGATAAATCTGAGAAGCTGCTGGGCTGATGATGGCTACTCAGTCACAGGAAGTTCAGAGGAGAAAGAATAATAACAAGAAAAAGAAGTCATTAACACTCGACAGCTTTTACACAGAGAAAATCCAGACAACCGAGCAAACAGAGAAGGAGAACAAACAAGCATCCAGACCCTCCCCAAATAAGGAAAACTCCTCACAAGCTATGGAAGAGTTCAAAACTGAGATTTTGAGGAAAATGGAAGAGATCTGGCAAGAAAATAACAGTTTAAAAGGTAGAATCTTGCAACTGAAAAGTGAGGCTCAGAAACCAAATGAACTGATAAGCAAATTGAACACAAGAAATGACCAGATTGAAAAGGAATACCAGAAGATTATGGCCGAAAACCAGAAGATTATGGCCGAAAACCAGAAGATTATGGCCGAAAACCAGAAGATTATGGC
>NC_058130.1:300706649-300763668 GCF_016433145.1 Gracilinanus agilis | reverse complement strand
TTGAAGGGGAAAGGTGGAGCATGAATCATGTAACCATGTTAAAAATGAATATTAATAAATGTTAAAAAAAAAAAAGTACATTTCCTCTAGTGAAGGAGTATCAGTGCAGTGTTCAGGTCAAAGGGGAGTTTTCTTTGGATAGAGAGATCCAGTTAAGTATTCTTATTGTGGCTGATCCTGATTATATCAAATGCAAGAACAACACAAAGAATTACTGGAAGACATATATAATCACTAAAAGGAGTTTGGTCCATGCAGGAAAGACCAAGTAGATAAAGAAAAATATCTATTACCCAGATTCCAAAATGCATTCAGATCAACATCCTATAAAGTTTCTCCAAAAGAAGGAATATATGGGGTGGGCAATGGAAAGTGAATTTAGCTCTGAGTTGAACATGAGGAGAAGACCAGGTTGCATTACTTTCAGGAAAGTATAAAGCTCTTTTTTCTGATGCTTAGTGTTCCAAGAAATAATAGATTGATTTTTAATGCCAATATTTTACTAGTGTGTCTATATGGTAAACAGACATAGCACGAAACTTCCTCTGAAAAAAAAATAAAAATGAGTATCAAAGAAAGGGCAAAACAGATGGTGGATATAACCTGGCTGAAACATTTCAAGAAATATCTACAAAGATGAAAAGGAGTAAAGATTCACAATGTGAGGAACATAGAAATATGCATTGTATAACCTATATCAAATATAACACATGTATAACCTATATCATATTATCTGCCATCTTGGGCCAGTAGGAGGTATGGAAAGGAAGGAAATGACATAGATAAAAATGTAAGAAAATAATCATTAAAAATTGTGCCAATATGTAATCTGGAAAAAAATTAAAACATTTTAATTTTTTTTAAAAAGGGACAAAATAATATCATCAGAAAGTTTATGATTATAATAGAAAATAAGCTGGTTATTTGATAAAAATAATGAATAACCAATTTCACTAATAGCCTGTTGGTTTCAGAAGAAAGGGAAAGAATATTCTAGTAAAAAAACTGAAACTTCTGTGATTATGCTTTGGGAGAGCATAAAAAGGTATCAAAGAAGATAGTCAGTCAATAGATATACATCACTGGTACATATTATTGGAGAGAATGATCAAGTCAATAGATCAAAGATTCTTCATAGTATCTGAGTATAAGAGTAAAAATAGTCTCCAGAATTATAGCATACTAGTCAGAAGGCCTGAATCAAAGTCCTATCTTTCATATTAATTCATTTTATAACCTTGCCTCTCCCACTCTCAAAAAAGGCTTGGGTTATACTTGATTTTTTATGAAACCTCCAATTTAAAATTTCTATCAATATATACTGACTAATTAAAAAAATGCAATTCTGTTTGTCATCTTTCCATTTTAATTATACCTAACATGTGGAAAAACACAATATTTTTAAAAACTGGTTTAATCTTATGTAGAATTAACCAAGAATAAGACAAATTATTAAGTCTTCTCTATTATTTAAGACATCTCTATCTATTGTTAGATTCTTACCTCATTTTTGTCTCACCAAAACTTTCTACTTCTTCTTTTCATGGTCCTGTGTATGCCTTACTAAATATTATATATTTTTTTTCTTCAAAAGATTCATAACATCAAATGTGATGCCTAACTAATAAAGAACCAGTATTGTGAGTTAGAAAGATGATGAAATTTAAAGTTAGGCAATATGTGTCCCACCATCCCTACTTTTTATCTCTGTGTTTGGGAGCAAATGATTTAGTGTCTCAGACTTAGTTTTTTCATTTACAAAATAAAAGTACTAATACTTAACTTATATAAAATAAAAGGTTTTTATCTATAAATCTTAAGTTGCCATATAAGAATGGTTATAATAAGAATAAGATATAACATCAGATGGAGTTAGTATTTCTTTGTTTCTACATGAAGAGAGAGAGAGAACAGTGACATTCAAAGAAATTAAAATAGATAGTCCCTGAGTGTAGAGTATTATTTATTAATTAAGAGTTCATTAGGAAATAAAGTAAGTAGCATAAGTTATTGATAGATACATAAGAAATTATAAACTAGATTTCTTTAACAAATCTGAATTGAATAACAGATGGACTTATGGGTAAGAGAGAATTTTCCCAGACTGCTGTGGGAGACAGTAACCCAACTGACTTTGAACTCTGTGGGCTAACCCTGTACCGAAAGGAGGTCTAAATAGCTGCTCTGTGAGATTTGAAAAAGCTCAGTGTTTTACATCAAATATTTATCTATAAGATCTAATAAGTGAAAGAGATTGTTGGTGAAATATTGGTGCAAGCCCAGCAGGTTTGCTGGGAAAGTGGAGAAGGCTGTGGAGATTCATGCTGTTTGTACGGCCATAGGGCAGAGAAAGACCTAACTTATTTCTCTTGTGTATAATTTAGATAGGATATATAGATTAAGGTTTTTGTGGACTTAGAATAGGGAGAAAGAGTAGCCTCAACTCTGTTGAGGAAGAAGGAGATCCTTGCAGATTTGGGTGGTTGGAGCAAGAAAATTTAGCTTAGGGACTTATATAGCATAAGAATTTTCTTTTCTACTAGCTTCTTTTGCTATCTCTTTCCTCAGCTTTTTTTTTTAAAACCATAATAAAAAATATATTTTTATACAAATGGCTGAGCCAGAATTCTTAGGCTGATCTGAGAAGCCATTTTCTCAAACAGTCAGATCCAACAACCTGTCCACATAGGACCTAATTATTTGTATACCATCATATACCAATAATCAATAAGGGTTAAGAAACCCTTAAAACATGAGACTTCCATTTTAAGTCTTTGTTTTATACTCCATCAGCATCTCCCAGTGCTCTAGGACTTTGAGTTTTTCCTGTCATGGTTACAAGTATGATGAGTATGAAGACAGAATGTAAAATGCAAAAGTGAAAAATTTGAAAGCATAAATTCCAATTTGTATTATGACATGCTATTGTTTGTTTTTGCTCTTGTTCTTCCTGCACCCTAGCCTTACTTTCTTTTCTGTCTCCCAATATTTCTGTCAGTTCTTTCTTTATTTCTGCCCCTTAAGTGTTGGTTTTGTTTTGTTTTGTTCTTGTTCTTACTCTCACACTACTTCAATTGGAGATCTTTTTAAGTTGACTTTGACATTATTGTGTTCCTGTCCTTTGTAAATCTAAACCTAGGAGATGTCCATAAGCAAATGAAAGCATCATTATTTTCTCCATTCTTGTTGAGCTAAGTTTAAATAATTGGGTTATATCAAGCTAATGAATTTTAAATATCTTAATTGCTTTAGATAAACATAGCTTTTAGTTTAAATAATCTACAGTGGCTTTAAAGTTATCCTTTTGAAAGGAAACTTTTTTTTTATGTGAAACCTGGATACCAGCCATACATGCAATATAAGTTAATGCCAAGAAAGATCGTTTAAGAGCTATTATTAAGGAGACTATGATTGATGGAGTTTGTAGCTGGTAATGTGATTCCCCCTTGGTTGCTCTGTGAACATCAGCAACAGATCAATATCTCATCTGCATGAGATTACAGCCACTTTTGACAGTAGGAATGAGAGGAGATTTAAAAAACAAAGAACAACACATTTGGTTGCAAATTATAATTGCTCTTGTTGTTTAAAATATAATGCAAATAAATAATTGTTTACTTTATGGAAAATAATCTGGCCAAATTCAGCCTTTTTTCTCTTTTTGTTCATTTTTCCCTATTAAAGAATAATAACTAGAAAGTGATATATTTTCTGTGGTCTATGAGAAATCATAGCTGGCTCAGTGAAAAAAGTACATGGTCACTTTTTTCTCTATTTCCTATTTTGAATGACCTTTAAAGTTTAATTTAATAAGCTAGAAGGCTTGAGAAGTTGCAGAAACCCTGTTTTAACTATGTCCTATCTTAATAAGAGATATAATCTTATAAGTAAGTGCTGAATTACATATAAGTTGCTTAGTGTTAGCTCCTCTAATATGTTTCCCTTCTCTTTTACCTAACAAGCCTCCAAATCCTGGAGTTGTATATAACTAATGATGAGAGCCAGCTTAAGAGGCTTATTAGAGCCACTACTTCTATTTGCTAAATATTCATCATTTTCATTGTCTTCCTTCTCCTCATCATCCTATTGGTTCACCAACAAGTAAATAACAACATTTTAAATAGAAGTCATCATACCAAATTCTCAGAAATTCCAAACTATGTTAGAGACTTTGCAGAGTCTGCTATTGGAGTTCAACCAAAAACATATTCCATGAGTTTATGGAAGATGAACTTGTATCTCATAACATTGACTCAGTTACAAAAATCAATTATCTTTTCTTACCTGTGCAGTACCCTGCCAAAAATTAAACACAAAAGAAAAATGACAGAATTGTACCACGTCCTAAGATTGTATAGCTAAAAATGCTGAGTATGACGGAACTATAATAATATTACATTGTTTTTGGATTTATAAAATATCTTAATATATTAACTCAGTTCAAGAAACATTTAAGCAGTTATCATGTGCATGGTACCATGGATAGTATTATGGTTGTAAAGAAGAAAAATTATATTTTTCTGTCCTAAAGGAGCGGGTGTTAGAAAAGACATAAATTTATATGACCAGTGATTCAAGAGGCCTCTGCCCATAATGGTCTCCTAATCTAGACTCTAGTACTTAGCATAATGCCTGGTACATAGAAGTTGTTTAATAAGTGTTTATTGATTGATCCAGTTCCCGTATTCATTCTGGCAAAAGCCTAACCTCAAAAAGAGTGAGGGAACTGGGATTTTAACATTTATTTTAGCTTATTGTGTCCCAAACCCAGAGTATAAATTCAGGGAAAATCTCTAAAACACAGCTTAGGTGTGATTCATATCTAGTCTTCCCCAAAATGGGTTAATAGGATATTTTCTCAAAAAAATAATGATATGATGAACAACAATAAAATGGAGTATATAATATCTATTTCAGTTCTCTGCCCCACAAAATGCTTAAATAAATCAAAAGTCTTGTATTGATATGTATAGTAAACTTAAAACCCAGTTACCATCATTATAATTTTCCAAAATATAAAGGTACTTTGTTGGACTTCTAAACAACTATTTCACTTTTACCTTAGTGCTGCACTGTCTAAACAAGTCACAAAGTCCAAATCTCCTGGCAGTTAAGTATGACTTTTTAGTTCTTCAAGGTTCAGAATAATATGTTTAATGATGATATTTGCCCTCCAATAAGCATTACAATTGCAGAAAGCATCTGCTATATGTTTAGCACTGATTCATAAATGAATAAGATTTGAAAATCAAAAAAGTATTCTCCAAGGTTAGAACTACCCAACTCAGGATTACTAGTTGCTGGCAATAAACCCACATTCAGGGAAAAATCCAGGAGAAAAAAAAAGCAAAAGACCTAAGCCTCGTCTCAGGCTTAATTAGGCAAGCATATATTGTTATTGCTACATGCTAAAGCTATAAGCTATCATTGCCTCTTGGAGCAGGGCCAGGGGTGGTTGCAGCAGTGGCAGGATACCTACTGTACTCCACCCTCAAAGTCCCAAAGTAATTCATTTGAAAGAGAAATAAAGCCTTTTTCTTCACTCCTTTTATCTCTTATGGAATATGTAGTTTTCCTTGCTTAGTTGTCAGTCACTGTCACCAAAATCCCAGGGACCACACTTGAATTAATGCAAAGTTCACTTCCTTTACTAAAATGCCCATCTTGTTAGGAAGTGTTCTAGTAGACCCTAGTTATGTAAGTATTATACATCAGAATGTGATAGATAAAAATATGATAGAGGCAGCTACATGACACAGTGAAAATAACTCTAGACCTAGATTCAGGGAAAACCTGAATTCAAATTCCCACTCAGGCATTTACTGGGTATATGGCCCTGGGCAGGACATATAGACTTTATTTGTCTCTCCTATTTTATTTATATAAACTAGCAGCTACTACTGAGTTTTGTTCTGAGGGGGGGAAAATGAAATATTTATAAATATTTGTAAAGCACTTTACAAAACTTAAAATTTATATGTATATACAAATATATGTAACTGTGCATATATACACGTACATAAACACACAGGTAAATATATACATGTGTGCACCTGTATATTCACATATTTATATGTATGTGTGATTATATCATCATCATATATGGAAAGGTCAGACAAAGTATGGGGAAAAAATATGAAATAGAAAAGAAAAGATGTTTTTGTTTGGATCCTACAACAACCCTGATAAAGCTAACAGAGCCAGTATTATCTTTCTTTTACAGATGGAAAAACTGACACTTAGATGAAGCAACTGGCTCAAGATTATATAGGTATTGAGTACCACAGCTGGGCCAAAACAAAGATTTTCTATTCCCTTCCCCTT
Organism: Gracilinanus agilis; assembly: GCF_016433145.1. Taxonomy (NCBI): domain Eukaryota; kingdom Metazoa; phylum Chordata; class Mammalia; order Didelphimorphia; family Didelphidae; genus Gracilinanus; species Gracilinanus agilis. The sequence goes on along the minus strand of NC_058130.1, from coordinate 300,757,344 downwards.
TAACATGAATTCCCTTAATTTGATATGAGTAAATCCTAGCTTTTTATCTAGTGATTCTTTTGACCAATTTTTTTTAAACTATTTTACTTTCTAACACTTTTTTCTCATCGTGTATGGATAACATCCCCCACATTCTTGGCACCAGTACCTCTGCTTTTCTGCTGTTCTACAGATATTCCTCAAGACTAAACGGAAGTAAAAAGATTGTTTGGAAGAAACTATGGAATGCAATCAGCGTGATGAAAAGAAGCTCGGATACAACTCGTGAAAGGATTGTAGAAGCTCTTGGAAATTCGCTTCCAAATCCTTGAGTCAGTTACTAATGAGCATTTGTATAAGTGATTTGAAGTCATTGGTTTAAAAACAGGATTTTGATTTGGATGAGACTTTAAATAATGTATTTTAAACTAATTTTCAAAAGCAGTAAATTATTCTTCCTCATGAAAATTCTATTGGATCATCTCCCTGTTCTGCAGCATTGTATGCCCTTAAACTGGCTAAAACTTTACTCAATTTCATTCACTTCTATGGGCTATTTATTTTGATGCAATAAGCTCTTAAATTCCTGGCAAAACAAGTAGAATTGAAAAGAAGGGATTATGAAGGCATAAAGCTTAGGAGGAAAGGAGTTCAGAACATGATCAGGAAATCCATTTCTGGCATACAATTTACTTATTAATATCAAATAATTTTCAAGCAGCTTCTTAAATAACATAATGAGCTTTTAAGTTAAAATCACATTTAAATGGCAAGGTTTTCTATTTTATTTGAAAGTTTATTTTTTAAGAACCCCTAGACACATATCTGAGTTTATTTCTGAAGAATTAGTGACCCAGCACTAAAACTGGAATCATAAATCATATTTTGCCCTCTGGAAATGTTAGCTCCAGACTGTGATTTGCAAATTGAGAATTGGAAGAACTGGCTAATGTATCTATCTCTGAATATTAATGATTTTAATGCAAAGACACTTTGCAGAGATCCCATTAGACAGCTTAACTGTCACCTAGCCTTTGTATGCTGGCCAACAATTTTTGAAGGATTTTTAGAAGAAAAAAGTATCAACCAAATATTTCAGATTTTAACTAGTTTATTATATCTATTCAAATGTGTTTTATTCTACCCATATAGATAGGTGAGGTATAATGACACATGTGTGTGTATATATATATACACATACATATATAATGCATTTACATTCAAACACACGATACAAATATCTTTATATGCACACATACACTTATGTATGTGTATATATACATATGTATATATACACACACAGAATGTGTCCTAAAAGTTTTAGTTGAGTTTTAAGCTTTAAAGCTAAAATTATACAAAGATTTTTGGGACATTATGTCCCAAAGTATACATCTATAGGCTGGTATACACGTAAGTCTGCATAAATATTTATATAGATATATACTATATGCTTGTATAATATTCTGGTGGGAAAGAGAATAATCATGTTCAAGAGAATAAAAATACTTTAAGGAGTAAAATTATTCATAATATTGATGAACTTGTTTTATGAAACCACCAAATTTACTTTTGTCCCTTGAGAACTCACCTTTGAGGAAGTCCCAAGACTGACCCTCGACTTAAACTGAACAATAAAATACCCAATCATTTCAGCCTAGATAGAATTACTAGATATAATCAAAAAGTTCCCTTTTATTTTAGAGGTTATTTCCATTGTATTTAGGCCTCTCCCAGTGTTATAGGGGTGCAATGGTGAACCCCTGGGTTCGGGAATGAAATCATTCTCAAGAATGAGAGGACTCCAGACTTAGCTTAAAAGTAAAAAGAAAGAGTTATTAGTAAGATAGGGTTAATGGCCAGCAAGACAGCATGAGTAGAACAGCCATGGGAGGCTGCCCCTGAGTACCCCAGTTCTCACCCTTTTGTATCCTTTCCCTTAGTGTGCACATGACTCCTTGCACTCAGGCATTCAGTGGGTGCAGGGTCTGTCCGAGACCCTCAGGGCTTAGACTGTACAGGTGTGTTCTGGAGGTGAATCTCTTTGTCTATCTCAACTTAAAGGAAGTCTAAGGATAATGGTCTTTGCCTGGGGAGTCACCAGGGCAGGAAGGGGGAAGGGAATTTCCCTGTTCACAGCCAGTCTGAGTTAAGGGGTGCAGGGTCCCTGCCATCTCTGCACAATGCCCATGTTACCAGGTAGTCCAGCCCCTGGCTGGAATTCTCCTTCTCTTGTCTCCATATAAGCCAATCAATTGTCTTTCCTGTCCTTTATTCCCTGAAAGGTATATAAGACCCCAAGTTATACAGCTCATTGGAAAAAATCTCCTTTCCAGGTGCATTTTCTCAGAGTCCCAGAACTTGTCTCTGTGTGATATCTTGCATAGGATTCTGTTTGGAGGCATTAGCCATTGTCTCCCTTGTACTGATTAAATACTTGTTCTTTCTAATCTTTGAAGAATCTGTGTTTTTCAAGGTTAACAACATATAAGGCATCCATTTAAAGCAAGTGAAAATTAATTAAACTTGTAAAAATTTAAAATGATGATTTAAACCTTTTTTCTTTCTTTTTTTTTTTTTTTTTTTTTTTTTTTTTAACCCTTACCTTCTGTCTTGGAGCCAAGGCAGAAGAGTAGTAAGGGCTAGGCAATGGGGGTTAAGTGACTTGCCCAGGGTCACACAGCTGGGAAGTGTCTGAGGTCAAATTTGAACCTAGGACCTCCCTTCTCTAGGCCTGGATCTCAATCCACTGAGCTACCCAGCTGCCCCCTAAACCTTTTTTCTTATAAAACCTTCTTCATTAAATACAAGGACTTTGTTTGTGAGTAGTCTGAGGTTCCTGAGTTTAATTTTTCGTCTTAATTTCTTGGAAATTAATAAAAGACTTTTAGTTTGATAAGGTGTTTTTGTTTCTCCATGATGCTTTCTGGCATTTGTGCTACTTTTCCTTTAACTGGCTTACTCTTTTGGCTCTGCTTTCATGTTTTAAAAACTCTGCCCTTTATAAGTCAAGCCTACTGATCTTAACACTTTCCTTCCAAAGAAAACTTACCATTCCTAATTAGGAAATATAATAGAAAAAGATCCCAAAGTATTGAGAATAATTTTTCATGTGACTGATACCTATAAAGTACATTTTTAAAATTGCAAAATAGCTAATATCCAGTAAAAAATCCAGTTACTTTTGAATATCACCAATACAGTTTGATTTCTCTGGTAATAAAAATCTTAGTGTTTAGGTTTCAATTGGCCTGACAAATTATTTCACAAATTTAACTCTAACATATCATTTAATTTAACTGTATTTTTCTTTATGACATTTTAAAAGATCATATTATTCTTTTAATTTGTAAATGCTTTTGTAATTTTTTGTTATTGTTCCAAGTATATGACAACATAATTAAGAAATTCTTAGTTAGGAATATGTCTTTTATCAGTGCAGATCAGATGCTACCTGTTCTGTAGCTTTAGTCTCAGAAAGTTGCCTGGGATTAATGAGAGGTTGATAAATGCCCAGGTTCATTTAGTATCAGAGGCACAACTTGCACCTATGTCATCCTATCTCAAAGGACTGATTTCAATCCACTTAATAAGATATGCTGCCTCTCTGAGTCTTTGCTTTAGTTTTTTAGCATAAAAGCAATATTATTTGGATTACAAGAAAATTCTAATTTTGTCAAAGTCTGGTAATTAGCTTCTTACCTCTAACACATATTTTTTTTTTTTTTAATGAACCCTCAGGCACACCTGAATCACTTGTGTAATTAGAATTTTGTACCCCAGGGCTCCTTTTCTTTCCCCAGAATCCCACTTTCATCCTAATGTTAAGTCCTTACATTTTGGAGATAAAATTTCTGTAACCCCGCCTTCTCTGGTCTCTTCTGCTAATCACGGTTAGGAAAACTTCTCTTTGCTCAGGTTCTTTCTATTTCCTCTTCTTCAAGTGATTATTAATAAATCTTATAAAATATAATACTTGGGGTTATTGGATATTAATTTTAATCTTACACACTCTAGAGAAGATTAGTAGGTTTGTCATAGACTGAACAATAAACCTTCAAGCACCCAATGATATCAACCTAGATAGTAGTAGATATAATCTAATCTTAAGTATCCTTTTCAAGAACTTCCAAGTTTCACCTTTTGTATCTAAGCCTCTGCCAGGTAGTTCAGCCCCTGATTGGAATGTCCTTCCCTAGCCTCCGTGTAAGCCAATCAATTATCCTTCCTTCCCACCTGTGGTACATTTCCCTGACAGCAGTGTTCCCCGGGTCCCAGACTCTGGGTGGTGTTATGATGACTATAAGAACTCTGTCTCCCTTGTCCTTATTAAAGACTTGTTCTTTTTAACTACTTTAGTGGTTCTTTGTTTTCCAAGGCTGACACTTTATTCACTTTTCTTCCTTTTCCTAAAGGTTTACATTTTTTAAAAAAACACTTTATGAAAAATTTTCAGTTTTAAAATTTGAATTATTGTTTACATCATTACTGTCATTTTTATTAATACAATAATTTTATCATGCTTTAATGAAAATGAACAACAAGTCATATATTGCTATGGTTTGTGAAATGTGTCATTTCACTTGATCCTTGTTGATGTGGAATCTAGAGACCCTAAACTTGTGGCCTGGTGGGATCTGATGAACCCCAAGTTTTATGACTAGCTTGTAGGTTGGAGACCCAAAACCTTTTACTTGTTCCCTGTTCCCTTGAGAATCCACCCTTAAGGGAATCTTAGGCTAGCAGTTTCTGACTGAATAATGAACTCTAAGGTAAATGCTGAATATTCTTTTGTCTTGAGTAATCTTCCCCATTGTATCAGAGATCCTTTCCCCTGAAGACACACCTGGGCTGGGACCATCTTTTAGTATCCATGGTAAGTAGCCCCTTCCCTTATAGCTAGCCTCTGGCTATGATTCCTTTCCTAAACTTGATTGTAACTAGTCAGTATGCTAATGTCAATCATCTTTCCCTGCCCCCAGATCTTCCCAAATATATAGGTTCTCCAATATCTTTTGTTCCTTGGAGTCCTCCTCTACCATGGTGGCACTACCAGGGGCCAGGGCTCAGAGCATCCTGAGTTCAATCCTCGGAATTTACATAGACATGCTTCTGTCAGTAGAGGCCTACCTCATCCCTGTGACCCCTGTCCTTAATTAAAGACTGGCCTTTCTGGCTATTTAATAGTTCTGTGTTTTTTCCAAGTCAATAGCCTCATTACAACTCTTTGATGTAGGGGCTTTACTATTCTCATTTTAGAGATGAGCAAACTGAGGCTGAGAAATTAAGTGACTTACGAAGGGTCACACAGCTGACTTGAGTGTTGAAGTAGGATTTAAATTGATTCCAAGTCTATTAAATTAAGCACTACAGCATTTGGTATTCCTCATAATTTTTTGAGGTAGTACAAAAGGAATATCTCCAATTTTGTAAGTAAAAGTATTATGGCTGAGAAAGGATAGTTCTTTACTATAGTGATATCAACATGAAATCTGGGGGGCCCCAAAGTCTGTGTTTACTTGGGATCTAGCAACCCCAAGTTTAGTTAGCTTGAAAGATGAAGACCCTAAGTTTCCCCTTTTGTCTCTTGAGAGTTTGCCTCTAGGGAGGTCATAGATTCTGCCAGTCTCAGACTGTATAATAGACCTTAAGATATTTAATGGCCCTAGTTGGCAGGTTTTAATCAAATGCTAAATACCCTTTTGTCCTAATAATTTTTCCTATTGTATTGAAGTCCTTCCCTAGATAGCCCAGCCCTAGTTTGAATGTTTCCCTTTTTAGTATCCATTGTAAGTAGTCCACTCCCTGACACCCTAGCCTCTGACTATGGTTTCTTTGCCACTCCTGATTGTAGCTAGTCTGTATAGTTTGAACACTCCCATTTCCTTGTAGCCATGGTAATGTTAAACAATCATATTTCTCTGTCCCTCAGTTCCCCAAAAGGCATATAAGTTCCCCAAATTCTATGTTGCTTTGGAGCCATCAGCTCACGTGGTGATCCTCCCAGGGATACTGTCCCCAGAGTCCCAGGGTGTGGACCCTGTAAAAGATTTTTTTGGCACTCGGCTCTGGATGAGGTCAAAATATTGGACCTATCCATTTCCTCATTAAAGACTTGATTTTTTCTGACTATTCTAGTAGTTCTGTTTTTCCCAAGTTAACAATGACATAAACAACATGTTTCAGAACCCTGGCTCAAACTTGGGTCTTTTGTTTTTAACACCAGGCTTTTTTAATTTGTTGCCTATTTGATCTGTAACATCTTTATTGTCCTCATCCAAAATGCCATCTATTCCTCCTTATGTCACTAAAATAAAAATAAAAACATAAACATACCCTATCAAAAGATAGTCTGAGGTGATAATATATATTCTCAGAGATGAAGTGAATCTGGACAATTTAAATTGACTTACAATTAAAATCTTATCAATATGCATTGATTCTATTTTGATTTGTTTTAAGCTTTCAACACACTGACATGGGCATTGTGCAGAGATGGCAGGAACCCTGTACCCCTTAACTCAGGCAGGCTGTGAACAGGGAAATTCCCTTCCCCCTTCCTGCCCTGGTGACTCTGAAGGCAAAAACCATTACCCTTGGAAGTGCTTTGGGTTGAGATAGACAAAAGAGATACACATCCTGTACACACCTTGATAGCCTAAGCCCTGAGGATCTCAGACAGACTCGCCCACCCACCAAATGCCTGAGTGCAAGAAGTCACATCCACACTCTTGTAAAGGATACAAAAACCCCTGAACTGGGGCATCTGGGGAGCAACCCCCAACAGTTGCTCCACTGACATTCCATGTCTTAGAGGGCAACTCTCCAGTGTTGTTCCACTCATGCTGTCTTGCTGGCCATTAATCCTATGTTACTAATAAATCTTTCTTTTTACTTTTAAGCTAAGTTTGGAGTCCTCTCATTCTTGAGAAAGGTTTCCTTCCTGAACCCAGGGGTTCACCATTTGTTCCCCTATAACAGTTGGCACCCAACATTTTGGGCTCTCCTGGAAGCTGTTCCTGTACTCAGATCGCTCATAAGGACATAGCTTCCCAGGTAGGAAGGAGCCTTTCTTGAACTCCTGAAACCCCCATTATTTTGGTGATATCTTTGTGGGTCCTCTCTTTACTCTCTCTCCCATAGGGTACAGAAGGTAAGGCCTTTACCCAGGTTGACTCCCTAGTTTGTTACCAGAATACGTTCTGGTTGGGTGGCAGGTTCTCAGTGTTTAAGCACTGAGTTGCAGGTTCTCCCCAATGTAAGCTGTGTGTGGCTATGGGCGGTAGGTTTTGGGTTTCTCCTCAGTGAGCACTATGTGTGGCACTGGGTTGCAGGTTTCTCCTCAGTATACACTGCGTGTAGCACTGAGTAGCAGGTCAGGCACCCACTGTGGATGCACAGTTGTGTGTAGTTTCTCCTCAGTACCAGTACCCACTACAGGGGACTGGGTTGCAGTTTTCTCTGTGCCTGTAGCACTGGGTTGTAGGTTTTTTGTGAGTTTAGCCCTTTTTCCACATCAATATGGGACAGAGACAGAGCATATCCCAAGACTCCCTTTTTGGGTTTATACTTGAAAATTGGGACAAATTGGCTTTAAACAACTTGAGCAAAAAGAAACTGATTTTTCTTTGTAATGTTAAATGGCCGCATTACAGCCTAGATAAGCAAGAGGCAAGGCCTATCAATGGCACCCTAAATTCTAATACCATCAAGCAATTGGATTTGTTTTGTATGAGGACAGAGACATGGACAGCATTTCCCTATATAAGAATTTTTGTAAAATTAAATTAAAATCCTGAACTTAGGAGGCTCTGCCTCACAACACCTTTGCAGGGGTCCCTGCTGGGAAGAGCAGCCAGGAGCATATTCTGGATGACAACATTCCATGGCACTTTGAAAGGGAGAGATAACATCTCCTCCAGTTGAGATAGGACTACAGCCTCCCCTTCCCCCAACCTTAGAACTTAATCCACCCTAGATTCCTTTGTTTCCTCTCCTCAACCCTAGGCTCCAAAACCTCCACTTTACTCTTCAGGCTCAGAGCCTAAGGCCCTGTCCCTAGCCACTCCAGACCATAATATCCTATTGTACCTGCCACTGCCTGGTACCTTGCCCATTCCTCAGCCTAGCCCACTCCACACCCAGAGCATGCTGAGCTTTGGTGAGAGGGTTCATCTTCTCCTGTGAGAGAGATGCCCTATTATAACAAACTTAAGCAAGTTACTCAAGGAAAGGAGGAGAATCCTGCTCTCTTCTTGTCCAGACAAGCAGAAGCTATGAAACAATATACAAATGTCAACCCAGAGACTGATGAGGGTTATTATGCCTCCATTTGACAGGATAGTCAGCCCCAGATATCAGGCAAAAACTGCAAAAGCTTGATCTGGGACCCCAGACTCCAACTAACCAATTAATAGATGCTGCTTTTAAAGTGTTTTACAATAGGGACCGGGTATCAGGGGAAGGGCACACCGTGAGAAGCTGCTCATAGCCACTCTCACTTCTTTGACCCATGGGCAGAAGCCAAGGAGCTCTTGCCATGCCTATAGACAGTTTGGACATTGGTCACGGGATTGTCCTTCAAAGGAAAGACCACCCTCTTCTCCATGCCCAGCCTGTGGACAATGGGGACACTGGAAACATCAGTGTCCCTCCTGGCAGAGACCCCGGCAACCCAAGAGGCATCCCCCTATCCTCCAGTCTCCTGAAAACTCAAAAAAGGGATGTCTTAGGGATGGCTTGCTCCCGGTTTCCATCGCAATGACTGAATCCAAGGTTAATCTTGAGGTGGAAGGTACGTGGACTACGGACTATGTTTCTCAAAGAAAAAACTTTTTCCCGTCATTTCTTCACACAATCACCCTACATTGCCTTCTCAGCACCAGGAAATGGAATAGGGCATAAGATATTTAGATGTAGGGAAACTGCACCTTAACCTGTGCCCATGAGGACAAATTATTCCAAGTCCCGTGGTCCATTCTTTTACAGGACCTAAAGAGACAGCCTGTGCTACTTTGGGGCTGCCCTCAAAAAGATCTTAGAAACCTAAAATGGACTAGCAGCATAATTTTACAATATGTTGACCTCTTGATTTCTAGTCCAACAGAGGCTGCCTGTGTCAGGAACACAATTTCCACCAAAGACAGCTCCAAACTTTTCCCTTTCTAACCTCGGATGTTCTTTTAGATACAGAAATTCACAATCTTGTTAGGTTTTCTAAACAATTTGGGCAGATCCACCAGCTCCTGAGGGAATATGCTAACAGGATCCTTCCCAAACCCTCCAGGGAGGAGAAGGAGGAATCCTTCCACCCAACCCAAACTGGAGACTTGGTATACCTAAAAGCCTGGAGTAGATCAAACCACTAATACCCCAATGGGATGGGCCCCATTGTATAATGTTGTCCACTCCCACAGAGGTAAAATTAGAGGGGCAGAACACATGGACTCATGTCTCTCCTAATAAAACCTTTAACCCACCAGAAACAGGTGGTGAAGGGGGAACAGACTCACTTCCTGTGAGCCACTGGAGGACCTCAAATTCCTCTTCTGCCAGAAGAGCAAGCCTAAGGATGCTCCGAAACGAATAGACACCCCCTTTCTCCCAGTTCTTTCTGTGAAGAGGGAAATTCCCTTCCCCCTTCCAGCCCTGGTGACTCCCAAGGCAAAAACCATTGTCCTAGGAAGTCCTTTGGGTTGAGATGGACAAAATAGATACACCTCCAGACCACACCTTGATAGCTTAAGCCCTTAGGATCTCAGACAGACCCCACCCCAACACCCAACAAATGCCTTTTTTGCAAGAATTCACATCCATACTCTTGAAAAGGATACAGAAACCTCTGAACTGGGGCATCCAGGGAGCAAACTCCACTCATGCTGCCGTGCCAGGTCTTGGAGGGCAGCCCCCCAGGGTTGTTTTGTAGTAGCCAGAAAATAGAGATTCATAGTTCATAGCTTGACAACACTATGCTCTGTTGAGCAGGGTAGCTACCAAAGACTCATAGCTCATAACTTGGCTCATAACTTAATAGCACCATGCTCTATCTAACAGTACCACTACCCCCTGGACAGAGTAGCCCTAACTCCTAACCCCGAACACTGAACAGTAAGGTTTCCACGGTAACTGGAGATATCAACACTCAACACTCCCACTGAGGAATGTTTGGATATTGTCAAGCTCCAGGACACCTGTACCTGTCTCCAGACCCTGAAACGTATATATTCCCTCCTCTAAATGTACCACTTTGGGACTCTCTTGCTGAGTTCCCCCAGCGCGCACTGGTAATAAAGCTTTCTCCTGCTTTGATTGCATTGTCTCGTGTGTTCCTTTGGTGGCCACCCATTCGAAGCCTAACAGTTTCACTCATGCTGTCTTGCTGGCCATTAATCCTATCTTATTAATAAATCTTTCTTTTTACTTTTAAGCTAAGTTTGGAGTCCTCTCATTCTTGAGAAAGGTTTCCTTCCTGAACCCAGGGGTTCACCATTTGTTCCCCTATAACAACATGAACCAGGGCTTCTTTTGACTGATCACAGAAAGGTAAGGGTGGAGTGATAAAGGTAGAATGGAACATACAGGGTTGGTAAAAGAATGTTATGATTATCTTCCCACTCCAATATGATAAATTATAGGGAGTGTAGAGATGGGATCTGTGATTTCATTGCATAGAATGACTTTGAGTAAGCAAATTCTAAAAGAAGCAGAATAAACCTTATCTCTAACTTACAGGCTTGCAGAGTAATTTAAACACCTGAGAGTATAGGTGACTTATCCAAGATAAAATAACCAATTTGTATCAGAAGTAGAACCTGAACAAAGGTCTTTCTGGTTTCAGAGTTGCCCATTATGATATGACACTTCTCAGTCATACATTAGACCATCCTAAAACAACTGAAACACATATTTCTGTGATAGACACATGTGATCTAGCTCCATTTTATTTTACACAAAGGTTTTCACTCAGTACTAGAAATACAGGCTACAACTTTAGTTTTGATTCCATGCCTCAAGAGTGTATGGATTTTATGTAATTCCTTGTTCAATTTTTCAAATGCTTGGACAGCTTTTCCTTGTCAAAGCAAACAGGGGTGATCTTGTAATTCAGTGCTTATCAGAACAATTCTTTAGTTTAAGATCTTTACAACTAGTTGCTTAAAAAGCATTATTAATCTACTTCTCTATTTATTCCCATGACAGAAACAGGTGAAATAAGCTTACAACATAAAAGTACTCTGTAGCTTGTAGCACATTATGGTACCAGGAATCAATGTATTACAATAAATGATTTGCCTTTTTGAAGTCTCTTTGCATAAATGATTTTGCCTGACAATTCATCCTCCTTTTCCTTTAGTTAATTTATTTTAGCAGAGGAAAAATAAAACAAAACATTGTTTTCTTACATAAGAGAGTGAGGAGATTTTTAAGTTTCTGAAGTTTCAACAAGTATGAAAATTTGAAGACAATATTAGAGGTAGGAAACAGCATTTTATGACACAATGTGGATGTAGCAAAACTGAGGCTTTTTAATGAGAATAACAGATTTAATGAGTTGATGTCCCAACTACTACATTTTATTTCAGTTGAGTTGTATGCAAAAGTCTCCTATTAGACTCCCAGTCACAGCAGGGCAGATATTGATGCAGTCTAGTTGAAATTAATATTTCAGTAATTTCCAGAGAAAGAGTTAGCTTCAATAAAAGTACATTCTTGAAATGAAAGATGAAACTCACATATCATTTTATAAATCATTCTCAGTGGAAAATTCAAAATCAGATTTTTTTTAAATAGCTATATGACTGACAACACACATTTATCTGATGGGTTTTTTTCTTTTTAATCTGTCAGGACATTAATTTTTTTTGATACATATTCTCTCCCTTCCTCTTACACCTCACCTGTAATATGTATTTCCATGTTAATCATGTTGTGACAGAAAACAATAGTATCCCATTACATCATATACAATAACTTATTCAGCCACTCGCTTGGTGGTTTATATTTCAAGATAAAGCTATGCCTAGAAAACTTTTTTTAAAAATGTGAAATATGTAGTCATTAATACAACAATAATCCAATTCTAAATCTATAATATAGTGCCTATTTTCTTATATTCTAAAAAATAATTAATATCTGTCCTGACCAGGAGTACACAGGCAAAGGGAAAATACTGGGATGGAGAAAAATAGATAATTAAGAAATAAAATATAAAATTATAGTATTTTTATATAGAGAGATATAGATAGATAGATAGATAGATATCTTTATCTCTCAATAATTGTAATGGCAGTCTTGGTATTACCCAAGCTTCAAAGCATAATGTGGGTCCCTACTCCCAAAATTACATGTCATGAGACCTAACTAGTGTGTTTCCTCTGCTTCTGTTTAGATAAAGTACACATTTACCTCAAAGCTAAGACATACAAAAATGTCACAATAAAAGCAGTAACAATAAAATATCTCTCCAAGCATTTTCCACATAGCTTTACTCCTGTACTTCATTATGACTTCTATTATCTCATCATTTTGCAAAAATCACAACAGTCCTTCTCTCCCTCTGATTGGAGAGAGTAGAAAGTGAACATTGAAGATGTATTCCCAGATATTTTCTTTAAAGAGAGAACTGTTACCTTGGAAAAACACAGAACTATTAAAATAGTTAGAAAAACCAAGCCTTTAATAAGGAAAGAGATAGGTTCAGTTAATCCCGTTATCATAGAACCAAGCACCCCAAACTACAAAGAGTCAACAACTTGGGTCTCTGGGGATGTGTCCCTGGGAGAATAGAACCAAAGAACAATAGAACTTCGGATATTTTATAACTTTTGGGGAACTAAGCACATCAAATCTATACTGAAAGTCTGTAAGAAGGCTTGGGGAAAAGGCCAGAGCCAGAAGCTGAGGCATACTTACAATGAATGCTAAAAGGATAGTCCCTGCACAGGTATTGATCTTCTTGGGAATGGATCTCTGATACAATGGAGGAAACAAGAAACACACATGAGACAGACAGACAAACACAGAGTGAAAATGAGAGGATGAAGCAAAATCTATAGGGCTTCAAATGAGAAAAAGAAGGGAGGGTTTGCCATCATGATCTCTGATAGAGCCAAAGTAAAAATAGATAAGGTTAAAAGAGATAGGGAAGGTAATTACATCCTAATAACAGGCAGTATAAACAATGAAGAAATATCAGTACTTGATATGCATGCACCAAATGGTATAGCTTCCAAATATCTAAAGGAGAAGCTGGTAGAGCTCAAGGATGAAATAGATAGCAAAACCATACTAGTGGATGACTTCAAATTTCCCCTATCAGATCTAGATAAATCAGACCAAAAAATAAATAAGAAAGAGATAAGAGAGGTGAATAAAACCCTAGAAAAATTAGAGTTAATAGATATATGGAGAAAAATAAATAAGGACAAAAAGAAATACACCTTCTTTTCAGCAGCACATGGAACATTCACAAAGATTGACCATGTAGTAGGGCAGAGAAACATGGAAAACAAAATGCAAAAGAGAAGAAATAATAAAATGAAAAGTAAAAGAACTATTGAATTAATAAATAAGACTAGAAGCTGTTATTTTGAAAAAAAAAACAGATTAAATAGAGAAAGTACTGGTAAATCGAATAAGAAAAAAAAAAAGAAGAAAAGCAAATTGACAGTATCAAAGATGAAAAGGGAGCCCTCACCTCTAATGAAGGGGAATTTAAGGCGATCATTAAAAAATATTTTGCCCAACTATATGGCAATAAATATAGCAATTTAGGAGATATGGATGAATATTTACAAAAATATAAATTGCCTAGATTAATAGCAGAAGAAATAGAATACCTAAATAATCCCTTATCAGAAAAAAGAAATTGAACAAGCCATCAAAGAACTCCCTAAGAAAAATCAACAGGATCTGATGGATTAACAAGTGAAATCTATCAAACATTCAAAGAGCAACTAATCCCAATACTATACAAATTATTTGATATAATAAGCAAAAAAGGAGTCCTACCAAATTCCTTTTATGACACAAACATGGTACTGATTCCAGAAAGGAAGAGCAAAAACAGAGAAAGAAAACTACAGACCAATCTCCCTAATGAACACAGATGCAAAAAACTTAAATAGAATACTAGCAAAAAGACTCCAGCAAGTGATCAAGAGGATCATCCACCAAGATCAGGTGGGATTTATACCAGGAATGCAAGGATGGTTCAACATTAGGAAAAACATCCACATAATTGACCATATCAACAAGCTAACAAACAAAAATCACATGAATATCTCAATAGATACTGAAAAAGCCTTTGACAAAATACAGCACCCATTCCTATTTAAGCCCTGTAAAGTATAGGAATAGAAGGACCTTTCCTAAAAATAATAAACAGTATATACCTAAAACCATCAACAAGCATCATACGCAATGGGGATAAATTAGAAGCCTTTCCAATAAGATCAGGAGTGAAACAAGGATGCCCGTTATCACCTCTATTATTCAATATTGTACTAGAAACACTAGCAGAAGCAATTAGAGAAGAAAAAGAAATTGAAGGTATCAAAATAGCAAGGAGGAGACTAAGCTATCACTCTTTGCAGATGATATGATGGTCTACTTAAAAAATCCTAGAGAATCAACTAAGAAGCTTGTAGAAATAATCAACAACTTTAGCAAAGTTGCAGGATACAAAATAAATGCTCATAAATCATCAGCATTTCTATATATTTCCAACACATTAGAGCAGCAAGAGGTAGAAAGAGAAACACCATTTAAAATCACTCTGGATAATATAAAATAGTTAGGAATCTATCTACCAAACACAGTAATTATGCAAAAACAAGAAAAAACCACTTACCAAACAATTAAAACTAGATCTAAACAGAGGTTCTGGGTTAAGATGGTGGCAGAGTAAAAAGCAGCTCTTAACCTCTCCAGACCAAAACACACAAAACTCCTCAAGGGGACATAAAAACAAGTCTAGACAAAAGGAGGAACCCCACAACAGGGCACAGCGTGGAAGGTACCTGGAATCGGGACATTTCCATGCTATAAAGGGGTGAAACAGCTCTCACTAAATCGCGGGTTGAGCAACCACCCCACCCCCACCCCTACCAAACACACCACCTATAGCGCCGAAGCCAGTTAAAAAGAAATAGAGCAAGTTTGGGGCACCAATCCAGCCATTGGCAGCTACAGGGCCTGTTCCTGAGAGAAGCAAGATTTGGGACCCCAATAAGCCAAAGAACACACCAGAAATTTGAGCGCGGGAGAGCGCAGGCTCGGCGGAGGCATGGGTGGAGGCAGACCCTGAGTGGGGAACCAGTACAGACGGGTATACGACTGTGGAAGCAGCGCCCTGAGACTTGTAAAGGAACCTCCAGCAGAGGATCAAGCAAGGGGGTCCACCAGGGGGCTTGACCTTGGAAAAAAACAGAACTCAGACCTCAGAAGCCAAAAGACCACAGCGAGGATAAAGCTGAGAAGCTACTGGGTTAATGATGGCTACCCAGACTCAGGAAGTTCAGAAGAGAAAGCTAAACAACAAGAAAAAGAAGTCTTTAACACTCGACAACTTTTACACAAAGAAAATTCAGACAACTGAGCAAACAGAGGAGGAGAACAAACAAGCATCCAGACCCTCCTCAAATAAGGAAAATGGGACACGAGCTATGGAAGAGTTCAAAACTGAGATTCTGAGGAAGATGGAAGAGATCTGGCAAGGAAATAACAGTTTAAAAGGTAGAATCTTGCAACTGGAAAGTGAGGCTCAGAAATCAAATGAACTGATAAGCAAATTGAACACCAGAAATGACCATATTGAAAGGGAAAACCAAAAGATTATAGTCGAAAACCAGTCCCTAAAGGCTAGAATCGAGCAATTAGAAGCTAATGATCTCTCAAGACAACAAGAACAAATAAAACAAAGTCAAAAGACTGAAAAAATAGAAGGAAATATGAAATATCTCTATGAGAGAGTGACAGACCAAGAAAACCGGTCTAGAAGAGACAATTTGAGAATAATTGGTCTTCCAGAAAAACCAGAAATTAATAGAAACCTGGACTCCGTACTAAAAGAAATTATTCAGCAAAATTGCCCTGAAGTCCTACAACAAGAGGGCAATATAGACATCGAAAGGATTCATAGAACACCCACTACATTCGACCCAGAGAAGAAAACAGTTAGAAATATTATTGCCAAATTCAAAAGCTTTCAAGAAAAAGAAAAAACCTTACAAGAAGCCAGAAAGAGACAATTCAAATATCAAGGAGCACCAATCAGGATCACACAGGATCTGGCAGCCTCCACGCTAAAAGACCGTAAGGCTTGGAATACAATATTCAGAAAGGCAAGAGAGCTGGGCCTGCAACCACGGATCAACTACCCATCAAAATTGACTATATATTTCCAGGGGAAAGTATGGGCATTCAACAAAATTGAAGAATTCCTAGTATTTGCACAGAAAAGACCAGGGCTAAATGGAAAGTTTGATATCCAACCACAAAAATCGAGAGAAACATGAAAAGGTAAATAAGAAACAGAGGGGAAAGAAAGACAACTTATAATTTTTAAATTTGCCTTTCTAAGGGCCTCAGTAACATCTAATTATCTGTATTCCTATGTAGAGAAATGTTATGTATAATTCTCTGTAGTGAACTCTATTCACTATTATAGTATCCACTACTATAGTAATCAGAAGAATAATTCACAGGGTGAGGGTGGAACACTAAATAATCTAAGATGACATGGGGGATGGGAAAGAGGGGGTGAATAGCAGGGGACACCAAGAGAAACTTGAGTGAATAAGAAAAATAGGATATTCTATTACACACAAAGAGGGTATGGGAAGGAGAGGGGACAAATACTATTATAAGTAGGAGAGGAAGAGAGCATTAAGAGGTAATAATCAAACCTTACTCTTAGTGTAATCAACCCAGAGAGGGAAGAGTAGCTATACTATCCATTGGGACATAAAACTCTTATCTAACCCTTCTGAGAAAGTCAGAGGGGATAAATCAAGGGAAACAGGGGAGTGGGGAGGTCAAAAAAGGGAGGGGAGAAGAAGGGGGAGGGAATTCATAAGGCCATTAAAAACAAAAAGGGGGGGATATAAAGGAGGGGGTAGGAAGGGAAGTTAGTAAAGGGAGGGGATAAGGGATAGGGTCGTAATAGCAAACCACTGGTTTTAAAGGATATAGTTTAAGGAAAAGGGGTACAAATAGGGGAGGAAACGAAAATGTCAGCAAATGCACCAACTGATGATTATAACTCTGAATGTGAATGGGATGAACTCGCCCATAAAACGGAAGCAAATAGCAGAGTGGATTAGATACCAAAATCCCACCATATGTTGTCTACAAGAAACACATGTGAGACGGGTGGACATACACAAGTTTAAGGTTCAGGACTTGAGCAAAACCTTTTGGGCATCAAATGAGGAAAAGAAGGCAGGAGTGGCTATTATGATTTCTGACAAAGCCAAAGTAAAAATAGATATGATTAAAAAAGACAGGGAAGGTCATTACATCCTGATTAAAGGCAGTATAAACAATGAGGAAATAACACTGCTCAATATATATGCACCAAGTGGCATAGCATCCAAATTCATAAAGGAGAAACTGGCAGAGCTCAAGAAGGAAATAGATAGTAAAACCTTACTAGTGGGAGATCTAAATATTCCTCTTTCAGATCTAGATAAATCAAACCAAAAAATAAATAAGAAAGAGGTAAGAGAGGTGAATGAAGTCCTAGAAAAATTAGATTTAATGGATATGTGGAGAAAAATAAATAGGGGCAAAAAGGAATACACCTTCTTTTCAGCTGCACATGGTACATTCACAAAGATTGACCATGTAATAGGGCATAGAAACATTGCAAACAAATGCAAACGAGCAGAAATAATAAATGTAACCTTCTCAGATCATAATGTAATAAAAATAATTAGTAAGGGCACCTGGACAGGAAAATCAAAAACTAATTGGAAATTAAATAATATGATTCTCCAAAACCAATTTGTCAAAGAAGGAATCATAGAAACAATCAATAATTTCATTGAAGAAAATGACAATGATGAGACATCCTACCAAACTCTGTGGGATGCGGCCAAGGCAGTATTCAGGGGGAAATTTATATCCTTGAATGCATATATTAACAAATTAAGAAGGGCAGAGATTAATGAATTGGGCATGCAACACAAAAAAATTAGAAAGCGAGCAAATTAAGAATCCCCAGATGGAAACTAAATTAGAAATACTAAAAATCAAGGGAGAAATTAATAAAATCAAAAGTAAAAGAACTATTGAATTAATAAATAAGACTAGAAGCTGGTACTTTGAAAAAACAGATAAAATAGACAAAGTACTAGTCAATCTAATAAAAAAAAGGAAAGAAGAAAACCAAATTGACAGTATCAAAGATGAAAAGGGAAACCTCACCTCTAATGAAGAGGAAATTAAGGCAATCATTAAAAACTATTTTGCCCAATCATATGGCAATTTATGGAAAAGAACACTACCAACATTCAGAGGAAGAAATGCAGGAGTGGAAACACAGAAGAAAAGCAACTGCTCGAACATATGGTGTGAGACTGACAATGATGAGGAATGCAGACTGGAAACTACCACACCAGTGCAACTATTATCAATTTGGAAATAGGTCTTGATCAATGACACATATTAAAACCAGTGGAAATAAGCATCAGCCATGTGGGGGGCAGCATTGAGGGGTGAAGGGGAAAGTAAGAGCCTGAATCATGTAACCATGTTAATTTTTCTAAAAAATAAATATTATTAAATGTTAAAAAATAATGCAAAAAAAATAATTATTAGTAAGAATACATGTAGAGGCAAACCAAAAACCAATTGGAAATTAAATAATATGATTCTCCAAAATGTTAGTTAAAGAACAAATCATAGAAACGATTAATAATTTCATTAAAGACAATAACAATGATGAGGCGTTTTACCTAAACCTATGGGATGCAGCCAAAGCAGTTCTAAGGGGAAAATTTATAACACTGAGTGCATATATTAACAAAATAGGGAGGGCAGAGGTTAATGAATTGGGCATGCAACTTAAAAAACTAGAAAATGAACAAATTAAAAATCCTCAGATGAAAACTAAATTAGAAATATTAAAATTCAGAGGAGAAATTAATAAAATCAAAAGTAAATTAACTATTGAATTAATAAATAAGACTAGAAGCTGGTATTTTAAAAAAATAGATATAATAGAGAAAGTACTGGTAAAGCTAATAAGAAAAAAAAAAGAAAGTGTTGGACTTATGCTTTGGCCCTGAGGAAGATTCCTCAGTAAGCAAAACGAAAAAGGGAGAAATGTTATAGCCAAAAAAGCTTATAGAAATATTATAGCTTATAGGAATATTATAGCTTATAAGAATATTATAGCCAAAAAGCTAAACTTGGCAATTAAGCAGGGGGTTTTTGGTTAACGTCATGCCCGGCTGGAGCAGGGCAGTTATCTCTGGCTGATAGCCCCAGGGCCACAACTCCTCCCCTAGATCGAATAGCCTTGAAGATTCCTAGACAGAACAGCCTTGAAGATTAAGAATCATATCCTGTGGCACCTGGAAGCATCCCTACTCCCTCTGTCTAGCTATTAGCTAACCCTAAGACAAAGGCACCTTTATCCTAGAAACATATATATTCCCTCTTCTGAATGCACCATTCGGGATTCTCTTTGCTGAGTTCCCCCAGCGCGCACAGGCAATAAAGCTTTCTCCTGCTTTGATTGCATTGTCTCGTGTGTTCCTCTGGAGGCCACCCATTTTGAACCCTAACAAAAGAACAAAAGCAAATTGACAGTATCAAAGATGAAAAGGGAGACCTCATCTCTAATGAAGAGGAAATTAAAGCAATCATTAAAAACTATTTTTCCCAATGTTATGGCAATAAATATAGCAATCCAGGTGATAGGGATGAATATTTACACAAATATAAATTGCCTAGATTAACAGGAGAAGAAATAGAATATTTAAATAATCCTATATCAGAAAAAGAAATTGTACAAGCCATCAAAGAACCCCCTAAGAAAAAAATCGCCAGGGCCTGATGGATTCACAAATGAAATCTATCAAACATTCAAAGAACAACTAATCCCAATACTATAAAAATTATTTGATATAATAAGCAAAGAAGGAGTCCTACCAAATTCCTTTTATGACACAAATATGGTACTAATTCCAAAGCCAAGTAGATCAAAAACAGAGAAAGAAAACTACAGACCAATCTCCCTAATGAACATAGATGCAAAAATCTTAAACAGAATACTAGCAAAAAGACTCCAGCAAGTGATCAAGAGCGTTATCTATCATGATCAGGTGGGATTTATACCAGGAATGCAGGGATGGTTCAACATTAGGAAAACCATACACATAATTGACCATATCAACAGTCTAACAAACAAAAATCACATGATTATCTCAATAGATGCTGAAAAAGCCTTTGACAAAATACAGCATCCATTCCTACTGAAAACACTAGAAAGTAAAGGAATAGAAGAACTTTTCCTAAAATAATAAACAGTATATATCTAAAACCATCAACAAGCATCATATGCAATGGTGATAAATTAGAACCCTTTCAAATAAGATCAGGAGTGAAACAAGGATGCCCATTATCACCTCTTTTACTTACCATTGTACTAGAAACACTAGCAATAGCAATTAGAGAAGAAAAATAAATTGAAGGTATTAAAATAGGCAATGAGGAGACTAAGCTATCACTCTTTGCAGATAATATGATGGTCTACTTAAAAAATCCTAGAGAATCAACCAAAAAGCTAGTAGAATTAATCAACAACTTTAGCAAAGTTACAGGATACAAAATAAATGCACATAAATCATCAGCATTTCTATATATTTCCAACACATCACAACAGCAAGAGGTAGAAAATGTGGTGCAGAGAGGGGGCATAAGAGTTTTGCAGGCTTTGCAGAGTTCTTCTGTCATTTAAGGAGTTTAGAATCTTGGGAAAGAGGACAGTTGGTCCTGGGAACTCGTGGAGAGAACCAGGGTCCATCTGAGTTCCTTCTTTAGATTGAAACCTGGCCTATATTTTGCAGCTTTTCTTTTAAATTTGTTAATTTAGCTAATTCCTTTGAATCTCACTACCCTACCTTATTCCCACCTTCATTTTCCCTACTTGAATGTCTGAGAAGATTGGAAAGAAGAGTAGATCTGAGAGTTAGTTCAAATCTGTGATAGTTTAGTCAAATAGGGCTTATCCTTGTTTCAGATTTACCTTATTGAATCACTGTATCCAACTTTCCTAGCCCATTGATTAGAAAACCATCTGAGAGCTGAGTTAAGGCAGATCCTTTCTCAGTCTCACTTTCTTGCCTCCCTTCCCCCCTCCTGAATCTTCCTCTAAGCGGCTGTTAGGGCTACCTTGTGTCCTCTACCCGTTCCCAATCTGGTATAGAAGACAATAAATCCCATTTGTCTTTAGTCAAAACCTTTTGGCTACTTCATTAGTTGATTAATAAGAGAGTGAAGAGGAGAGAGAAGAATAACATACTCTCTGGCATTTGAGGGAAGCTGAAGGTATCCATTTTGAGAGGAAGTATAACTTCAATACTTCCTTCTAGTCCCTTCCTGTGAAATTGACTAGAAGCCTCAAGTCAATTTCCAGCAGTTCTTAGCTGTCTCTAACCTGGCTCTGTAAAGTGTCCTTTTACTTGAAGGACTCAGTCTATTTCCCTTCAGTGTTTGTCTCTAACCTGAGTGTCAAATCTGTGTTTCCCTGCCGCTATTGCCTACCTTAGAGTAACTCATCCTCTCCCTTGCAACCCTTGGTACCTCAGTGTTATATTCCCTAAACTCAGACATTCTCTTATTTCTCCTACCACCTCAACTACCAATCTTCATCACTGTACCTTCCTTATCCACTATATTGTCTTAGGGATTCACAAACCCCTATCCACAGTGCCTATTCCCTACTCCTACCAGCTATTACCCCTATCTTCAGTCCCATATTACATCCTGCAGATTCCCTTATTACATCCTACTATTCCTTTATAACAAAAGAGAAACATCATTTAAAATCACCCTAGACAACATAAAATACTTAGGAATCTATCTACCAAAACAAATTCAGGAATTATACGAACACAACTACAAAACACTTTCCAAACAATTAAAACTAGATCTAAACAATTGGAAAAATATTGAGTGCTCATGGGTAGGATGAGCTAATATAATAAAAATGACCATTCTACCCTTTTTACCCATTTTTTTTACCCATTAATTTTTACCCATTAATTTACTTATTTAGTGCCATACCTATCAAACTACCAAAAAACTTTTTTACTGAATTATAAGAAAATATAATAAAGTTCATTTGGAAGAACAAAAGATCAAAAATATCAAGGGAAATAATGAAAAAAAATATGAAGGAAGGGGGCCTAGCAATACCAGATATTAAGCTATACTATAAAGCAATGGTCATCAAAACAATATGGTACTGGCTAAGAGACAGAAGGGAGGATCAGTGGAATAGACTTGTGGTAAATGACATCAGCAAGACAGTGTATGATAAACCCAAAGAGCCCAACTTTTGGGTCAAAAATCCACTATTTGACAAATACTGCTGGGAAAATTAGAAAACAATATGGGAGAGATTATGTTTAGATCAGCATCTCATACTCTGCACCAAGATAAACTGAGAATGGGTGAATGATTTGAATATAAAGAAGGAAACTATAAATAAGTTAAGTGAACACAGAATAGTATACTTGTCAGATCTCTGGGAAAGGAAAGATTTTAAAATTAAGCAAGAGTTAGAAAAAATTACAAAATGTAAAATAAATAATTTTGTTTATAGTAAATTTAAAAGTTTTTGTACAAACAAAAACAAGGCAACCAAAATCAGAAGGGAAACAACAAACTGGGTAAAAAATCTTCATGACAAAAAAATCTGACAGAGGTCTAATTACTCAAATATACAATGAACTAAACTGATTGTATAAAAAAATCAAGCCATTCCCCAATTAATAAATGGGAATTGGACATGAATAGACAATTTTTCGATAAAGAAAATAAAAATCTATAAGCACATGAGAAAGTGTTTTAAATCTCTAATAATTAGAGAAATGCAAATCAAAAGAACTCTGAGGTATCACCTCACACCTAGCAGATTGGATAAAATGATAGAAGGGGAGAGTAATGAATGTTGGAGGGGATGTGACAAAATTGAGACATTAATGCACTGCTGGTGGAGTTGTGAACTGATCCAACTATTCTGGATGGCAATTTGTAATTATGCTCAAAGAGCGATAAAAGAATGCCTGCCCTTTGATCCAGCCATCCCATTGCTGGGTTTGTACCCCAAAGAGATCACAGATAAACAGACTCGTGTGAAAATATTTATAGCTGTGCTCTTTGTGGTGTCAAAAAACTGGAAAGCAAGGGTATGCCCTTCAATTGGGGAAAGGTTGAACAAATTGTTGTTGGTGATGGAGCACTATTGTGTTCAAAGGCAAAGGAATAATAAACTAGAGGAATTCCATGTGAACTGGAATGACATCCAGGAATTGATGCAGAGTGAAAGGAGCAGAGCCAGAAGAACACTGAACACAGAGAATGTAATCGACTTCTGTACTAGCAGCAATGCAATCACCCAGGATAATTCTGAGGGATTTATGGAAAAGAACACTACCCACATTCAGAGGAAGAACTACAGGAGAGGAAACACAGAAGGAAAACAACTGCTTGAACACTTGGGTTGATGTGGATGTGATTGGGGATGTAGAACAGAAAGGACCACACCAATCAATAATATGTAAATAAGTCTTCATTGATGACACATGTTAAAACACATGGAAATATGCTTTGGCTATGGGGGGAGGGAGCTTGAGGGGGTGAAGGGGAAAGTAAAAACATGAATCATGTAACCATGGAAAATGTGTCTAAAAATTAAAAAAAATCTATTAAATAAAACAATGGGGGGAAACTTCTAAGACTAAAAGGGTACTTATCATTTGATTAGGTTTATAGTCCTACCTGGACTGGGATCTTAAATTCCTTAAAGTTCATTATTCAGTCTAAAAGGGCTGAGTCTGGGATTTCCCTCAGAGTAAATTCTCAGGGGATAGGGAAAGAATTGAGGTCTCCAGATTTCAAGTGATTTCAAGAGTACAGGACCAAGCATCCTTTTCCACTAGGATGCACTCTGCATGCCCCCTACTCCACTCACCTCTGTTTTTGAATTTTTTTTTTATATAATTTAGTCCTCAATTAGATTATCATCTCCTTGAGACCAGGGATATTTTTTCCCTTTGTATCCCTAGGCACAGTGTCTGTCACATAGTAGGTTTATAATAAATGTTTATTTACTCACTGACTGAACTGGGAGGTATACTTTCCTATAAATATACATATCTTCATAGCAAAGATGAGCACAGTCAAAGTTCTTCACTGAATAGGCACAAATATAGGGAATATATGTGACCCAAGCAAATGTAGAGGGGCAATTCACACCTCTGAAGTTTCAAGACTACTAATGTCCTGGTAGTTTTCATATTCCCTTCTACAACTGGCCTCGATGAATCAAGCTCTGATTGGATGCTATTTCTCAGCTAAAATTCTAACCCAGGGTACTGCTCACACTTTTAGAAATGAGTAGAGAACAAAATATAGAATAAGCAGTAATGTCAGGTCTAGGGTCTAAAATCTTCTAGTTAAGATCCTAATTCCAAAAAATTTACTCTTGTCTCCTCTTTTCACTCAATTCAATTCCATGGCTAGAGTAGAGTTGCATATGATGTTTTTCAAGAAGCTATTGTCAATGGGAGTATGTGTTATAGGGGTGCAAATTGTGAACTCCTGGGTGCTGGAGGTAGAAGGGGGGTTACCAGCAGTTTAGTTTCCCTTGGGGGCGGGACAATAAAGCAAAAACAGAGTGAAAAGAGCCAGAGACCCAGTAGATTTGCAGTGGCTGATCTGAAGTGCCATCTGCTGATTTTCATTTTTATCATTTTTCTCAAGATTACATTAATGTTGGCATGAATTCCATTCCCACCATACATCTTATCTTTGGAGACAATGTGTTAGGTGTGTTTGATGGATCTCTTGGGCTACAATGGTAAGAATATACAGGGCTTTTCATGGGAGACAATTTCTCCATATTTCATTCATTGTTCTTTTATATTAAATTATTGTACCAAATCGGATCTGGAAAGGGGGGAAACTTGGAGACTGTTCTGGCCTCTTCTTGCAGGCACTTGTGTATAGGAATCTGAGTTAGAGATTTAAAATCTTTAACATTAACTCACTATATGCTGGTTTGTTGTGAAGTGACTTCTAGGGGAAGTTTCTGTATTATGGGGGTTTGTTTTGGGTATTATTTTGGGTTAGTGTATAGTCTGTGACTGTGGTTGTTCTTGTCATGAACCTGTATTGTTTTTCTGTGTTTCCCTGGGGCTGAATAAGGATACTGATTGCAATAGTTTCAGTAAAAAGTAAATGCTAATGAGAAAAGAGTCACATAGGGGAAACTGAGTGAGAAATTTCCATCCTTCTAACATCTGCTTTGTGGGTTCCAGAGCTGATGATGAGCTGTGCTAAATGTCATGGGCTTTGATGGCTTCCTGCACCTGGGCTTGGGAAGGAAACGTTTTCTCAAAAATGAGAAGACTCCAAACTTAGCTTAAAAGTATAAAGAAAGATTTATTAGTAAGATAGGGTCAATGGCCAGTAAGACAGCATGAGTGGAGCAACTATGTGAGGCTACTCGCCCAGTGTCCCAGTTCTGGGATTTTTGTATTCCTTCCAGTAGTGTGGATGTGACTCCTTGCACTCAGGCATTCTGTGGGTGGGGGGTCTGTTGGAGATCCTCAGGGCTTAGGCTATCAAGGTGTGGCCAGGAGGTGTATCTCTTTATCTCTTTTGTCTGCATCAACAAGTCTAAGGGTAATGATTTTTGCTTTGGGAGTCACAAGGGCAGGAAGGGGGAAGGGAATTTCCCTGTTCGTAACCTGCCTGTACTAAGGGGTACAGGGTCCCTGACAACTCTGCACAATGCCCGTGTCATATAGAAGAGAAAATAAATCCTTTTTTTCCTTTGTTTCATTCCTTAATCAGAGTAAGAAAAAAGATAAATCCAGGAATTATGTTCTTTATTGACTTTTTTTTTCAACTTGACTCTATAACTTCTTGACTACCACATTTAGCTCCTCTTGACTTGAAACTCTCTACCCCTATTATTTGTTCAAATCTTTGAATCTGTGTTAAAACACATAATTACACACACACACACACACACACACACACACACACACACACACACACACAGAAGCAGGTCCATTGTCTTTTTGAATCCATACACAAGATTTTTGAGCTTTATTTATGCAGATAAACTATTTCAAGGTCTTTCCTGGATGCCGCTCAAAGTCAGACTTGTACTCACCCTTAAATCTCATTGTTTCTATTGCCCATAATGAAATTTCATTAAGTGCCTAGAAGATGACTCAAATGATCAATATCCCCATTTTCTTTACACACATAGTGAATGATTAAGTAGCTAAGTTAATGAATAAATAAATAAATGAATGTATTTTGAAGTTTAATGAATTTTAATGAAATTTAATGAAGAAGTATTTTGTTGTTTTTAATATCTTGATCAGAGGAAATCAGAATTTTCTTGGTCAGACTCACTTTGAAATCAAAGGAGGAATCTGAAGAATTTCAGGAAGTCATAAGAAAATCCAAAGTACTCCAAGGACTAGACATACATAATTTCATGAAAAGTAATAAAGTCTTCTCAGTGAAAAAATAGACCCCCAAATTATTTGCATTTGTGTACATGGGTGTATTTATATGTGGAAAACCATCATCTAGATCACTGGATTTTTTTTTCACTTTTGAAATTAATTGTTTCAGGCTTGTGTTGATGACTCATTTTTTAAAAAATCCAACATAACAATGCTATATTTCATCATTACCTTAAAATTCTATTGCTTTAAAAATAGTTTAGTAAGTAGTTACAATAACCTTCTACATTTACTGCCCACATATACATGTAATAAATTTATGTCATCTTGCCTTTTCTTTTCACCCATGAGAAGAGACAGTTGTTATAAAAATTTTAGGTGCACATTCTCAGCATCATCTCTCTGTAAGTTCACAAGGTAAAAGGAAATGTTGACTATGTTCAAACCCTGGATGATGATGAAGTTTCATGGTATCAAAGTTTATGGTGGTCTAATCGAATTACTGAGTGAGCTCAGTTAGTAAACAAAGTAAGTTATTTGAGAACTTAAAGACTTACTTGTTTCTAATACAATTTTCCTAAAATCCTTGCAATGGCTATTCTTATTCCTGGGAACACTAGAACAATCAATGAAGAGTAATAGATTATAAGATGTGTTTAGGAATAGCATTATCCATGATATGAGTAGGAGTGGATTCAATATAATAGAATAAAATTCTAATCATGGCATTGCTTTTCCTACCCATCCATCTTCTCAATTTCCATTAAAAGATAATCTTTGACATTCTAAATATGAATATGCTCCAAAGTTCTCTTATACACTCTCTTTTCTTCTTGTCTCTGAATTCTGTCTCTCTTTTTCACTTTTTCCATTCCCATGGATTCTCTACATAAATAATTTCCAGATTTGTAAATTTAGCCGCAGTCTCTGTCCTGATGTCCAGACTGTCCAAAAGAACATGTCCAAAAGAAAACTCATCAGCTATTTTTCCAAACATATGCCCATTTCAAATTCCCAATTTCTATCTTCCAGATTCTAAACCTCTATTATATTATTAACTCATCACTTTTCCTTACCCCATACAGAGAAATAGTTACCAGGTCTTGTGGTTTGTAGTTTTCCAACCTTGGTACCACTCCTTTTCTATACATAAGCACTCTAAGTCATGTCCTTATAATTTCTTTCCTACAAAAGTCTCCTTATTGTTCCCTGTACTTCATGTCTCTCCTCTCTCTAGCCTATTCTTAGCAAAAATGTTATATTTTCCTAAAACATGTCTGACCATGAAACTCAACTGTCATGCTCAATACTTTCTATCCAATCTCCAGAAACAAGTGCAAACTTCTCTATTTGGCATTTAAAGCTTTTATAAACTTTTATCACTTGATGTTTCATCCTTCATTATACATTACTCCCCTTCACACACACCTAGTTATCACTCACACACAAGACTCTTTCATTTCAGTGCTTTATTATAATCTATCTCACATACCTGGAATTCACTCCCTAATTTTCTTCAAAACTCAATTCAAATGCTACCTCATATGTAAAGACTGACCCCCATTTACTTTGTAGTTATTATGTGTTTATTTCATGTATATGTTCACTTATTTTCCCCAGGTAGATTGTAAATTTCTTAAGACGAGTTTTTTTGTTTGTTTATTTGTTATCATTTTTGCTTTTGTAATCCCAGAACTTAACAGTTTGCTAGACATATAGTTGCTTAATAAATGTTAGTTATTTTATAAATTTGGTAATCAAATATTAATACATGTACATTGCAAGAACCTCTGCTAAGCTTTATTTAATATAGATAAGAATCATACTCTGTCCTCATGAAAATTATAGTTCATCTGGAGGAAACAACATTTTATAACAAGAAACTAAATGCAAGAACTATACATTGTAATTTCTGGGTGAGAGTATATTAGCAACTGGAAATATTGTGAAGGACTTTGAAAACGCAAAACAGGAGTTTATATTTGATTCTATCAATAAGATAGAGACACTAGAGTTGCTTGATCAGGGATGGTGACTTGGTCAGATTTGTATTTTAGAAATATCATTTTGTATGTTATGCAAAAGAAGTTTTTGAAGAAAAAAAGCCTGGAATGAAGAAAGAGCAAATTGCTGATAACAGTTAAGTCATTCACAACTGATTCTTTACTTCTGTTACCATGTAATAACTTTATTAAAATAATTTTATTTTAATGGTTTAGAACCGTGTTAGTAAACCTATGGCACATACTCATGTCAGAGAGTTCTGGAGAGGGCTGCTCCCTTCCCCCTCTCCATGCATGCCTGTGGACATGTTTTACATCTCTGCCCCACAGCCCAGTGAGAGCACTTCCTCCCTCCCCTTTCTGGGATAAGGTGAGGGGCTCACATATGGCTTGAGGGTTATAGTTTGGGGACTTGGTCTCTAAAAGGTCACTGATTTAGAAGGATCTAAAATGTCACTATTATACCAAACTTTCAGTATTAGTGTTTTCACTGAAATATCTCTTGGCAATGTCTTCATAAGTTTAAATCCAGATGAGCTAGATTCTTGGCACATAGATCATTCAGCTTTGAATAAATATGTAGGCCATATGAATTTGGAAGTTAAGTAATAGGGCAACATTCTGTTCATTTTTGATAGTACAGCAATCATTCATTATAGAAACATGGAAGCAGGAACATATCTAATTATGGATTCAAATGCATTTATTTATATGAATGTTCAAACTCATATGAATGTGAAGACATTTAAATAAATGCTTCATGTTTATTTGAATTTTAGACCACATTATACATGTTTATTTGAATATGTGATGTGCAATCAGTCAAATAAATGCATTGAGTGGGTTTATTTCATTCCACGGTTACACATTCAAATAAATGTCTAGAGCACTTATAGGAATGTAAAAAGTGTCAACAAGCAAGATTTTTTTCCCTCTTTATAAAAGTATAAACAGGCCAAAATTTTTCTGACTACAACAGTATGTACGTGGCTTGACTACAAAATCATGAAATGGATTTAATAAGCCACCATTGAAAGTAAGTCTTAGTACTTAAGGGGCACACTAAATAAACAAGCAAAATATATGGGTCAAAACAGAGTCAATTATTCATTTTGCCATGTTTAAAGATGGCATTGAATTATAGTGTTACTTCAATAATAAATATACATTCTGAAGAGAACCTACATGGAAAATGGCAATGGGGCCTTTAAGATCATACATTGTCATACATAGTTAAGTCTCAAATATAGGAATATATAATCACATTTGATTGGAGATTTCACTTGATTAACTTAAGGCAATACAAATCTCATGATTCTGAGTTTCTTCTCCCTTTAGCCACAATTTAGGGACTTGAACTACACTAATATGTTGGTTTGAATTTTCACATGTAACATTTTATTAAATATGTTTTTAAACCTAATACCTCATATTTTCAATGGAAGTTTTGACTACATAGAGAACATAAATGGGCTTTAAGAAGTATCTCTTCTATGGCCTCATTGCTAGGCTAAACTAAATTACTCTATATTAAACTGGATTTTTTCATGATATTTGTTGCTTTATGATGCTCTCTACCTACCACCAAGATGACTTGATATTATTGTAATGTAAAATAATTACTATTTTAATTTATATAGCATTTTTATAAAATATACACACATATGTGTATAACTCCGCCAAGGACGGTCCCAAGCCCAGCTGAAAAAGGAGGAGGGTTGGGCGCGAGGCTAGCAACCTCACCCCGTAAAAAGTCTCACTTGCTACAGAAATGGCAACCTTATTAAACCAACAAAACCAACGATCGCCTAGTCTGGAAGATGGCTCTCCAACAGAGTCCATGACGTTGCCAGACAAGCACTGAGCTGGAATCCACCAAGGAGGAGGAAAGTTGGAAGTCCAAAACAGTCCTGGCGAAGATCTGCAGAAAACGAAACAAAGGCCGTTGGAATGACATGGGCCCAGCTGGGGGAAGTTGCCCAGAACAGAGTCCATTAGTGTGAGATGGTTGCGGCCCTATGCTCCTCTGGGAGCCAACAGGAATAACACACATATCTGTATATTCCATATATATTCAAAAGGGCAAGATATTTATTACTATCCCCATTTTATCAATGGGGGAACTGTTTCAGGAAAGTTAAATGTTTTAAAATGAAGAACCTGGTTGTGTGTGTAGAGTGAAGAGTGAAGGAACAGTGAAAGTGTGAAGGAATATAAAAGGCTACTTAACCCATCCCCTTAATTGTATTGATGAGAGAATGGAGGTTTATTGGATTAGATTGGAAGGAATTTTGCCTCTTTCTAAATTTAAAATATTAATCCTGCTTCTGTCCTCTAGAGACAAACAGGACAAGTCCAATCCATACACACCATGACAGACCTTCAAATATTTAAAAGGCAATTACTGTGTCTTCACAGAATCTTCTTTTATTCAAGCAAAAATTCCTAGGACTGTGGAATTTTCAAGAGACTTATCTGAAGTCATATGCTATTGACACTGGTAGATCAAAGGTATTCTTGTAAGTACAAAGGTATTTTCTGTATTTTCTTTTACACTGTCTTTATGATGATAATAATCAACTCTTTACCTTGAACTAGCCTATTTGCATCATAGAATGATAATCTGATTAAAGGACCATAATGAAATATTTCATTTGCAGCATCAAAAGTTAATATCAAGTAAACTACCACTCGAACTTACATAAGACAGTTAAATTTAAATCAGTTCATTCATTTCTACCCTTTTTTATCCCCAGCATACCTTCATGGCCAGAAATTCTAAATAATAGACATGATATTTTTATTTTTAAAAGTTTTGTTTGATTTGAAATTTGTCTGGTCTGAAAAATTTCATCATTTGCCTATCCCTTTAGGAGAAGAAATACTGAACCCTCTCAACTTGAATATCAATTCTGTAGATAATTATAATAATAATCTTCTATGCTAATTTGCATGGGTATTAGGTGAAGTATATGATTTATGTAATTAAACAAACCTTTTCATATGAAAGGGCTGTTATTAGTGTATTTCTTTTTTTGAGCTTTAAAACATGTAAATAAATCCATTTTTCTCAAAAAATTTTAAATCCTGTTCTATGGTTTTCTTCTTGAATTCTATGCTCCTTTAACACATTTTCTATGGTTTGTTTATTGTTTAAGATTGTTGTGGAACCTTAGAAGCTAGTCTAATATTTTTAAATCACAGTTTAATTTGTGTATTAAAGGAAAGGCTTTTGCCTATGAGTTTTTTAATCTCTTTAAAAAAAACTATATTTACAGTAACTACAAAAAGTCAGGTTAAAAATCTGTGTACTGTCTTATGTGATTTTTGTGACCCCAAAATTCTAATTTGCAACAAAAGAACACTGAGGCAAACTCTGAGAAGTTTCATGTTATTAGGAAAACAGATGTACCCAGCAGTACCACTGCTAAGTATGTATCCCAAAAGATCAAAGATAGGGAAAAAGGACCTTGTACAAAGATATTTTAGTAGTTCTTTTTGTGGTGGAAAAGATTGGAAACTGAAGGGATATTCATCAACTGAGGAATGGCTAAACACATTGTAGTTTATGATTGTAATGGAACACTATTATTACTTATTGGAAGGACTTTGAAAAGACTGGAACATTAATTTATCATCAGTTCTGAAAACAATTTGGAAATATGCTAGAAAAATAATTACACAAACATGCCATACAATCAAAAGCATTAGTAGTAAGAATACATTCCCAACAGATCGAAGACAAGGGGGAAGCTCTTTGTGGAAAAAAACAAACAAACAACTAAACTAAATCAATAATATTTGTTAAGCAAAAACTAAAATCAAAGTTGATGCCATAAATTGAAGAAGAGATGAACAAAGGTTGGCATACGAATATAGTGGAATGTTATGTGTCATAAGAAATAACAAGAATTCATAGAAATTTGAGAAGACTTGAGTGAGCTAATACAAAAGCAATAAGAATTACTCTCCCAAGGAAAACAAAAAATTTGTATAATGACTTCATTTATAAAAAGAAAAACAACATTAAAAGACATCAAAACTTGGATTACATTTTTATTGATCCTTTATTTTTATCACTATATAAATTAAATCTAGAAATTATAAACCAACCTTTCAAATGGTAACTAGATGACAGTAGGGAATAAATGGCAACCAGGTGGACAGTAGATAGAGGGCATGGACTTAGGAATACTCATCTTTCTGAGTTCAAATATGGGCTCAGACGCTTAATTGTAGTGTGGCTCTGGACAAGTCACCTTACTCTATTTGCCTCAGTTTCCTCATCTGTAAAATGAGCTGGAGGAGGTAATGATGAGCAACTCCAGTAATTCTGCCAAGAAAACCACAAATAGAAACACAAAGGAACAGACTTGACTGATAACAACTGAATGACATCAGAGCAAATGACCCAATGTATCATCATAAACTTTGGTTTGAAGATTTTAAGCAATCATACATTGTTTTAAAAAGTCACTGAATATTTTGCTTATTGTACAAAACTTCATTTCAGTAGTCAGTGAAAAATGGCGAGTTTAAATTAATTAAGTCAGGTAATTAAAATATATAATGAATGACTCATGAAAAATCATTATGAGAGAAGGAAAGTATGAAAAACTGACCAGCTCAACATTTATTTTCTCACTCATGTTTCACAAATATCTTATGGCAAACTACATATCTTGTAAGAATTTGAAGCTTTCTGTGAATAAATTGAACAATTTGAGAATAGCAATCTGATAGGACTATTTCATGACTGTATAACCAATGAGATAGTGCATGTATCATCAAACTATGCCAAATTCAACCCTCTGTCATTTTTAATGGTCCAACAGCTCATTACAGAAGCAATAAGCCCAAAAAGTTATTTAAAAAATAATAACGTTTCTACTTCATATACAAAATTAAGACAGGTTTGGCCTATTGATTTAGTTTGTTGATCCCTGCTCTAAAACAATGAGGCTAATTTAGGTAAATACACTTAAATGAATTCATTTAAATTTAATTTAAATAATATTGAAGAACTGCTTAAGATACTGGGCTAAGGCACTAGTACACCATTTGAAAGTAAAAGAAAATATGTTTAAATTTTACTCTTACCAGAAAATTAAGGGTCAGTGAAACAAAGGGTGACTGCTGTAAAAGTGTGTTCTATCCTAATTCTGGAAATGTCAGAAATGGGCAGAGATCAATATATTTTCATCTATATCACTGAAAATATTGGTCTAGGGAATAAGAACAAAGATACACTCAAGAATTGAAATAATTTGTTTAAAACATTTTAATAATTTCAAAAATCCATCCCAAAAAGAATTATTACAAATATATTTCTAAGGATTAAGGTAGGCTAGGATCTAGATTAATAATAAAAACACTACCTCAGATTTGTAGATTTAGAAATGAATTGTTCTATTAGAAATTAATTATATGCAATATTTGAAAAAATCAATTATCTAACTGAACAAAAAATGATAATTCGAGCATTACATCAGATGGAGATTTCAGAAACTATAAAAATTCCTAAAACAAATAAACAAAAAGGAACAACTACACTAAAAGTTTTGCCAAGATGCAATATAAAAGAGATTTTTAAAATAGGGTATTTTAGAAGATTTATATTGTAGCATATAAAAGAGAATTTTTCAAAAATTAGTTTTATAATGAAATACTTTATTTTATATTTTGTTTCTTGTTTTTGTGTCACTTTAATTTCTTAATGTCATCTCACTTTGCCAAAGATGCATTGCTTATGGTAGTAAAGAGAGAAGAAGAAAGAAGGATAGAGAAAGAGACAGAAAAGCAAGTTCAACAAAACTAACCAATATATTAATACATTCTAAAAAAATACATTGCTCTGTGCCCTTGGTCCTTCAGCTCTTCAAAAAAGAGGTTCAATTATATTTTTCATCTTTTCCTTAGGACCTAGGAGATTAGGTTTCCTTTTTTTATATTTATAAAATGATGAAAAATTATTTATCAAAAGAAAAAAAAAGAGGTTTCAAATAAACTGGAGTGGAGACTCAGGGCTAAGTATTTAATAAATAAGAAAAGAAGTTTATAATTTTCATAATTAATAATGTTATATCCATACTGAAAGCTGGATAGCATTAGAACTATGAATGATGAAAATGTTTGTAGTGACTTGTGAAGTAATATAATAATCAAAATGTTAGTTTATTTTTCCTCTACTTCTTCATTACCCAGGAGCTCTTATGGTGGTGGAAGGCGATATTGGAAAGAGGACACATTAAGGAAAGATGATTAATTAGATATAATTATTTTCAAATTTTATATATGACATGCAATACATTATGTGTAAATATGTGGGTGTGTGTAATATAAATCCTTAATATTTTGACATTTTTGCTAGTTGAATAGTTGTAGAGTATTGTAAGAAAGATATATATGGAGCTTGTGTATAAAAAAAAAGTCTAAGAAAGCATTATCCAGAGATATGGCACATACCTTGTTAAAAATGCCTGCAATGTCTTGTTTCCTGTCATATAATTTCTAGATGATTAATAGTAGGAGATTTATAATTAATAGAAGGACAATCTTGTGCCCCATTTCTTTTTGTTTTTCATTTTGTTGTTATTGGACAAATGTATTTTGCTTACTTATAATTTATATTATATTACTTATAATATATATAACATATATTATTATACATTACTTATAATATATATGTATATATATATACATATATATATATATATATATAACTTATAATTTAGTTTGAAGAAATAGCATTGCCTTTACCACTGTGAATTGGAAGATATACATCTCATTAAACAGACTGTACTTTGGACCAATGTGAAAGGGAATTCTTTGTTCTTTTTGTCTATGTTGAGTTAACAATTGTAAAAGGGAATTCATTATTCTCTTTGTCTACTTTGAGTTAACACTTAGTCATCTCTGTCTTTTAGTACCCCTACTTAGTACCTAGCTTACCACTAAATAAAGAGATCTCCCCTTTTAAGCCAGTCAGAAAACTGATTCAGAAGTGAATTCTATGATAAAAAAGGTTTACACCTTCAGAGGCCTATAAAAAGAATTAACACTTTCAGAGGTGAAAAATGGATCCCACAAGAAAGTGCCCCACTGGCCAGTGCTGAGCAATTTAGAAGCTGTGATTGGCCTCTGTAAAGAGGGGAAGGGACAAGAAGCCACTATAAAAGGTCCTGAATTTCTTGGGCTGGGAAGTCAGCTTCAGGAAGGAAGTCGACTTCAAGAAGAGAGTCTTTCAGAAAGAGTTTGCTTCAGGAGTCATCTTCACCTCAAGTCATCTTGACCTACCTCTTGGAGGGAACTTGTGTGAGTGAATAAACTGACTTTCCTTTCCCTACTTCCTGAGATAATTTAACTTCAGTTGAGAGGGTTAACAAGCTGTGCATGGTTGAGGTGAGCACCAGAGCAAAATTCAGTGAGATAGGCTAGACATTTTCTCTATTTTTTTTTATTTCTCTACTTTCACTCTTTCTACCTTGTTTGTAAATAAAAGCTGTTAGAAATCATTTTGACTTTGTGCTATAAGATTTTAAATTGATGACCACCATATTATTTATAATTTTAATATATTTTAGTCAAAGCATTAAAATTTAATTCCTACATCAGGAAGATGGATATAATAATTGACTTCAAGAATCTGATCTAATAAACAGTGGTTTATTCTTTTGCAAAAATGACATTCTCCAGCTTTGGGTGTCTAAAGAATGTACTGAGGGAAAAAAAATTATCTTTCTCTGCATTACTATTTGCTCCCTAGAACTACCTAGTGGAAAAAGGTAACTATCCTTTATCTCTTCATTGCTATTTGTTGTCCTGAAGTGAGAAATTCCTCAGAAGCCACCAGGCAGAACTGGAGAAGCTCTGCAAACAAAGGCTAAGAGTTTCTATTGCTTTCTGAATGAGTGCAACACTACCTTAGTAGTGAAAATGTTCAGTCAAGGCCACCAAAGGAACAGAGTAGTCAACATAGATGGGGCTCCTTCCAATGAAGATATACCCTACATTAGCAAATTAAGTCAATCAGATTAGCAGTGGAGTCTTTTGCCCAAAACTAAACTACAGTTCAACAAAATTTTTGATAGAGCATTCATAAGGAAAAGAAAGTAAAATCAAGTAATCAGGGGTAGCTGGGTAGCTCAGTAGATTGAGAGCCAGGCCTAGAGACAGGAGGTCCTAGGTTCAAATCCGGCCTCAGACATTTCCCAGCTGTGTGACCCTGGGCAAGTCACTTGACCCCCATTGCCTACCCTTACCACTCTTCCACCTATAAAATCAATACACAAAAGTTAAGGGTTTAAAATTTTAAAAAAATCAAGTAATCAGTGTCAAAATTATAGTTTTACTTTGACATTTTTTGCTCTTTAAAAATTTGAATAATTTTTTTATTATTTTTATTACCATGTTTGAAGTATATACTTACTGTCGACCATAAACACCATGCATATTTGAGGTTAAGAGGGAAGGTAGTATGTTTTAGGTTTATTGGCAAAATTATATTTATTCTTGTTCTGCCTTTTTTTTTTAGTAAATATTAAAAGTTAATGGCCTCATCTGTCTCACTTAGGAGATAGGAAACACACCTATTTGGCCTTCTAAAATGTATCATAGCAGAAACATAGCAACATAAAAAATTTACCTTTAGACCTTCAGAAATTAATTGTAGCATTAAATATCACCTTATTCCCTCTAGCACCTTGGGAAAATCTCTACCTATAAACAGAGATACAGATTAAGTTCATCAATCTGATTCAGAAAGAATAAAGAGAAGACAAAGGACTGGACCATACAATACAATGTGGATGCTTATTTGAGCATTACTTGGGTGCTCTTTACATTGGAAGAGTTGCTTTGGAGTGACTCTAAATCTAAAACTCTTTCTTAGGTACCTTAGTTAGGCATCTAGTAAAGAAAAAATATCCTTTTTACTATTTGTAATTTGGACAGTGTTCACATGTGATTCCTTTACATGTCAAAAAATTTATTTAATATAAATTTTGTTTCATTGTATAAGCATGTCATAATATCTTTTGATTTCTTGCAGTATGAGTAATATAGATGCTCCCAAGAGCAATGCTTTTAAAAAAATGACAATGTAGTTAGATGATAGGAGTTGGTTCTCTCCAGAGACCAGCATGGGGGGAGAAGGGAGAAGAGACAGAAAAATCTTACATGGATGAGAAGTTGACAGGGTCAAGGGGTCTGTGAATGGGATTAAGGTTTTCATTTTATTAAGCACACAGGTCCAATATTTATACAGTTTCTACACTCTATGATAAAAGGAAAATCATATATCAAGAACATACATCCTTGGTGCCAATTAGAGTGTCCAGCTACAGTTAGGAGTACTCTTCATCCAATGGTAATTTTCAAAGCTTCTTTTGGTCTGTTATCACTGACATAAGGATTTCTTTAGAAATACAAAGGTACCAGGTTATGGATGGGCATATGCATAAAGGCCACTTATCCCAGAGATATAACTCAAGGTTTTGTGATAGTAAGTTAGCTGGTCAGGATGTTCTTAGCCAAATAAGAAAGCCAGGTGTTCTTAGTAATTTGTAGACCTACAAGGTCAAGACCTGTCCTTGCCAGGGTCTGAAGCAGATCTACAAAATGTCTTTCCTGGCTGCTTTTGCCACAATGGGCCCAGAATGCCATTATGGACTTGTCAGTTAGAGTTACACAGAGGACTCCTATTAAAAGGAGAACTATATGACACCTTGGAGAAAAAGATACCAAGATCCTTCTGAAAGATGTTATTAAAATTTGTGAAAATGTGGCATAACAAGCAGTTAAACAAGGATAGATAAAACCTTGTTTCATAAAGTCCTTGTAACCTGATTATCAAGCTATTCATAGAGATCATGTGGGATGAGGCTGCAGACAGTGGATCCCACCACTGAAAGAAGTTCACAAACATGGATTTCAGAAGCAAAATAGAGGATAGCAGTTAATTCATTCATGAAAGGGAACATTCCCAAGCTTTGGGTGCCTGAGAAATGTCTAAGTATTGAGCTCAGAGAACCAATTTATAGGGTCTTTCAATCATAGAAACTCTCTCCCCTTCCCACTTCCCTTCTCCCATATTTTGTTTGGGGAATTACTGGGTTGTAGAGTACAAGACTTCTCATTTCCCTGAACAAGAGCAAGTATTATGGTTGTAATCTTTGCCAAAGGGCTTGAGGATATCAAGCCCCACCAATTGACCCAGGAGGTCATATCCAATTAAAGAGTTAAACCTTTCTGCTATTCTGTTTCTAGCTTTGAATTTCTCTAGGAATCCCCCAGTCACTCATTCTGTATTTAAATAGAGTGACTGATGGAAGGAGGCTTGAGGAGAGACTAAAGTATCTTTTATTTTTCCACGATTGATTTGAATGGGTAGAATTGTTGAAAACACTATCATGAATGGGGTTTCCACCTTACTAAAGCACATGTTCTTGACCAGTTAATCAAGACCGGTTTTAATATAGTTCCTACAGAAGACCACCGGAGATTTGCCCAAGAGATGCTTAGATATACAAACCCAGGTTTGTGAGTCATGTCCCATTTTTGAGCACACCTCACCTGCTGTGGACTGAGGTCTCTACTACCATGTTGTGAGATACATGTGGTGTGTATTCCAGAGTCTTCTTTTAGTCAGGTATCCCTTTTGTGTCACTTATCTTTGTGGATGGGTACAGGAAAGCCAGTGTACTGTAATCCTCTGGGTTAAGTGCTTGTAAGAGAGTAACCATACACTTGAATTAAGTCTCATATTTTACCCAATCACAAAGGAAAGGGGACCACACATGCTCTCAGTCACCACACAGGAATAACAGTCAGACTTCCAAAACTATTGATTTTGTGTTTCATCCATTTCCACCAGGCATCAGTCTTCTTGTTGTTGGGGCTATAGATGAGACCCTGGGGTTTGGAATGGGTAACCTTTGCAAGAATGCAAGACTCCAAAACATAGTTAAAGAATTAAAAGAGAGGAGCCAAGATGGCAGAGTAATCCAGAGCAGCCTCTGTTACCATGAGGAACCTCTCCGACCGACCAAGATTAAATTATCACCACAACAGGAATATAGGAGGGAAAAAAAACAACACGGATATAGAGTGAAACAACTTTTGAGAAAAGAAAAACCGAAAAGATAGATAGACATCATTTGGGACATGGAGGTGAGAGGAGAGCAAAGGCAGTAAGAGGCTGTAGCAAAGATGAAAGAGCAAGCCAAGAGCAACCCACACACCTCTACCTCACATCTGCTCTCCCAGGTTTGTAACCTCAGACCAATACAACATACGGACCCTGAGATCCTGCTGGGGCAAATAGTGTGGTGGAAACTAACCCACATCCTTTGAAATTTCACACCTGTGGAGAAGTCCAGTTACAGCCCAGAGCAGTCTGGGCTGAAGTGGGTTGATCTATGTGGGCCCAGAAATAAGCTAGGAATCCTGTCATCCTGTCTGCATTTGGGATGAGGAAATAGTACATAGTTTGGGGTGGATGGTAGTACTAAATAATAAATACTGATCTTTTTGCCTAAAGCTCAGGATAGAGTTCCAAGTCAGCACAATCAAGGGTGTGCCTAATTGGATCAAGTACACAGTGAGAACAAAAACTTGAGCCCAAGACTAGGGCTAGAATTTGATCACCCTCTGACCTGATCCATTTCACAGTGAGATAAAAAGCTTACACCTAAGCCTGAGGCAAGTTTTTAGCCTATCAGCATTTCAAGGGTCAAATGAATCAGTAGGGGGAGAGAGCTCTCAGAGCTCTCAGCCCTCATACCATCATATGACCCCCTAACCCTATCTATATTTAGATAGGAAAAATGAGCAAACAACAAAAAAAGGCACCTAACTCTAAAGAATTTTTATGGAGACAAAAAGCAAGTTACAGACACAGAAGTGGAAAAGGAAAGCAAAGGAAACATAAACATAATCCAAAAGAAAAATAAGAATCAGACACAGATTCTGAAAGAGCACAAAAAGCCTTCAGAAAAAAAT
This sequence comes from Gracilinanus agilis, assembly GCF_016433145.1. Taxonomy (NCBI): domain Eukaryota; kingdom Metazoa; phylum Chordata; class Mammalia; order Didelphimorphia; family Didelphidae; genus Gracilinanus; species Gracilinanus agilis. The sequence continues at coordinate 300,716,642 of NC_058130.1, read as the reverse complement.
TAAGAGAGACAGAGAAAAAGTGGGAAAAACGAATGAAAGTGATGCAAGAAGAAATGGACCAGTTGAAAAAGAAGAACCTAGGGCCTCCAGGTTAAGATGGCAGCAGAGTAAAAAGCAGCTGCATAACCTCTCCTAACCCATACATATAGGATTCCTCAAGAGGATATAAACACAAATCCAGACAAACAATGGAACCCCACAACAGGGCTCAGCATTGAAGGTATGTGGGATCCGGGCATTTCCATGCTATAAGAGGGTGAAATAGCTCTCACTAAAATGCAAACTGAGCAACCCCCTCACCCCCCCACCACCTACAGGGCAAAAGCCAGCGCATAAGAGTTAGAGCAAGTTTCGGGCATCCATTAAGTTCTTGGCAGCTACCCAGGATTACCAGGGTCTGCTTCTGAGAGCATCAAGGCTTAAGATCCCAAGAGCCTAAAGAACCAGACTTTGAACACAGACCTTGAGCACAGGTGTGGACGCAGGTGCAGAAGCAGGCAGGGACGTGAACCCTGAGCCCAGGCATAGAACTTGGGTGAGGACTGTTAAAGGAGCTCTGGGCAGAGGAACAAGCAAGGGGACCACCAGGAGGCTTGATCCTGAGAGCAACTAGACCTGAGACATTAGGAACCTGAACAGTGCAGACAGACCCTGGGCATGAGAATAAACCTGAGAGGGCGGGTGGCTAACAATGGCAAGCCAGTCACAAGAACCCTAAAAGAGAAAGATTAAGAAGAAATCTTTAACACTCAACAACTTTTACACAGAAAAAACCCAGACAACAGAGAAAACAACAGAGGAGAAAAAACAAGTAATCATATCCAAACTTCCCCAAAAAAATGAAAATTGTTCCCAAGCTCTTGAAGAGTTCAAATCTGAGATCAAGAGAAATATGGAAGAGATTTGGTGAGAGAAGTGGGAAATAGCTCAAAAGGAAATTAACAGGTTAACAGACAGAAACTCCCAATTGGAGAAAGATGACCCCCAAATCAAAAGAACTGATAAGCAAATTGGAGACCAAAATCAAACAACTGGAAAAAAGGATAGACCAAATCAAAAAGGAAAATCAAAAGCTTATAACAGAAAACCAGTCTCTAAAGACTAGAATTGGCAAATAGAAGCCAATGATCTCTCAAGACAGCAAGAACAAATAAAGCAAAGTCAAAAGACTGTTAAATAGAAGGAAACATGAAATATCTCACTGAGAAATTGACAGATCAAGAACACAGGTCTAGAAGAAACAATTTGAGAATCATTGGTCTTCCTGAAAAAGCAGAAATTAATAGAAATTTGGACTCCATACTAAAAGAAATTATTCAGAAAAACTGCCTTGAAGTTCTACAACAAGAGGGCAATATAGACCTTGAAAGGATCACCCTCTACATCAGGGGTTGGCAACCTTTTTGGCCTTGAGAGCCACAAACGCCACATTTTTTAAAAAGTAATTTCGTGAGAGCTGTATAGTGCTCACAGTGCGCATTCCTGTAACAGTGCGCACTCCTGTAAAAGAGCCTGAAAAAAAATTGACTTTATGGCTCCTGCAGAAAGAGGTATATCTGGTGCTCAAAAAAGCCAGATATGGCTCAAGAACCATACGTTGGTGACCCCTGCTCTACACTAAACCCTGAAAAGACAACCCCCAGGAATATAATAGCCCAATTCAAGAGTCTCCAAGTAAAAGAAAAAATATTAAAAGAAGCCAGAAAGAGACAATTCAGATATCAAGGAGCACCAATTCAGATCACACAGGAACTGGCAGCCTCCATACTACAAGATCATGAGGCTTGGAATATGATATGTAGAAAGGCAAGAGAACTGGGTCTACAACCAAGGGTCACCTACCCCTCAAAACTGAACATATACTTCCAGAGGAAAGTATGGGTATTCAACAAGACAGAAGATTTCTAAGTATTTGCACAGAAAAGACCAGGACTAAATATAAAATTCAATATCCAACCACAAATATCAAGAGAAACATGAAAAGGTAAATAAGAAACAGAGGGGAAAGAAAGAAAACTCTTATTTTTAAATTTGTCTCTTTAAGGGCTTCAATAAGATCTAATTATTTTTATTCCTATATGGAGAAATGTTAGGTGTAATCTTCAAAAACTGTATTCCCTATTATATTAATTAGAAGAATAATTCATAGGGAGAGGTTGGAGCACTAAATGGCTTAATATGAGACAGGGGTGGGTGGGAAGAGGGAGGTGAATAGTAGATAGCAGCAAGAGAAACTTGAATGGATAAGAAAAATAAGATACTCTCTTACACACAAAGAGGGCATGGGAAGGGGAGGGGATGAATACAATTATAAGAAGGAGATGAAGAGAGCATTAAGAGATAATATTTAAACCTTACTCTCAGCGGAATCAACCCTGAGAGGGAAGAGCAGATATATCCATTGGGGTATAGACTTCTATCTAACCTTACTGAGAAAGTCAGAAGGGATTAACCAAGGGGAGCAGGGGAGTGGGGAGGTCAAAAAAGGGAAGGGAGGAGAGGGGGGAGGGAATTCATTAGGCCTTTAAAAATAAAAAGAGGGGAATAATAAGGGAGGGGGTAAAAAGGGAAGTTAATCAAGGGAGGGGATAAGGGATAGTGGCTTAATAGCAAACCACTGGTTTTAAAGGAAACAGTTTAAGGAGAAGGTGTAGGACTAGGGGAGGATACAAAAATGTCAGCGAATGCACAACTGATAATTATAACTCTGAATGTGAATGGGATGAACTTGCTCATAAAATGGAAGCAAATAGCATAGTGGATTAGAAACCAAAATTCTACCATATGTTGTCTACAAGAAACACATATGAGGCAGGTGGACATACACAAGTTGAAGAGTAAGGACTTGAGCAAAGTCTTTTGGGCGTCAAATGAGAAAAAGAAGGGAGGAGTGTCAATCATGATTTCTGAAAAAGCCAAAGTAAAAATAGATCTGATTAAAAGAGACATGGAAGGTAATTACATCCTGATAAAAGGCAGTATAGACAATGAGGAAATGACAGTACTCAACATGAATGAACCAAATGGTATAGCATCCAAATTCCTAAATGAGAAATTGGCTGAGCTCAAGAACAAAATAGATAGTAAAACTTTACTAGTGGGAGATCTGAATATTCCTCTTTAAGACCTAGATAAATAAAACAAAAAAATAAATAAGAAAGAGATGAGAGAGGTGAATGAAATCCTAGAAAAATTAGATTTAATAGATCTAAGAGAAAAATAAGTAGGGATAAAAAGGAATACACCTTATTTTCAGCTGCACATGGTGCATTTACAAAGATTGACCATGTAATAGGGCAAAGAAACATCACAAACAAATGCAAAAGAGCAGATATAATAAATGTAACCTTCTTAGACCACAATGGAATAAAAATAATAATAAGTAAAAGCATCTGGAGAGGCAAATCAAAAACTAATTGGAAATTAAATGATATGATTCTCCAAAACCAGCTAGTCAAAGAAGAAATCATAGAAATAATCAACAATTTCATTGAAGAGAATGACAATGATGAGACATCCTACCAAAATCTGTGGGATGCTGCCAAGGCAGTACTCAGGGGGAAATTTATATCCTTGAGTGCATATATTAACAAATTAGGGAGGGCAGAGATTAATGAATTGGGCATGCAACTTATAAAACTAGAAAGTGAACAAATTAAAAATCTCCAGACGAAAACTAAATTAGAAATACTAAAAATCAAGGGAGAAATTAATAAAATAAAAAGTAAAAGAACTATTAAATTATTAAATAAGACTAGAAGCTGGTATTTTGAAAAAACATTTAAAATAGACAAAGTATTGGTCAATCTAATAAAAGAAAGGAAAGAAGAAAACCAAATTAACATTATCAAAGATGAAAAGTGAGGCCTCACCTCTAATGAAGGGAAAATTAAGGCAATCATTAAAAATTATTTGGCCCAATTACTTGGCAAATAAATATAGCAATCTAGGTGATATGGATGAATATTTAAATAAATATAAATCAACTAGATTAACAGCAGAAGAAATAGAATACTTAAATAATCCCATATCAGAAAAAGAAATTGAACAAGTCATCAAAGAACTCCCTAAGAAAAAATCGCCAAGGCCTGATGAATTCACAATTGAATTCTATCAAACATTCAAAGAACAACTAACCCTACCACTATACAAATTATTTGATATAATAAGCAAAGAAGGAGTCTTAACAAATTCCTTTTATGACACAAATAAGGTACTGATTCCAAAGCCAGGTAGATTAAAAACAGAAAAAGAAAACTACAGACCAATCTCCCTAGTGAAATGCAAAAATTTTAAATAGAATACTAGCAAAAAGACACCAGCAAGTAATTAAGAAGATCATCCACCATAATCAGGTGGGATTTATACCAGGAATGCAAGGATGGTTCAACATTAGGGAAACCATCCACATAATTGACCATATCAACAGTCTAACAAACAAAAATCACATGATCATCTCAATAGATGCTGACAAAGCCTTTGACAAAATACAACACCCATTCCTTTTGAAAATTCTAGAAAGTATGGTAATCAAAGAATCTTTCCTAAAAATAATAAACAGTATATACCTAAAACCATCAACAAGCATCATATGCAATGGGGTAAATTAGAAGCCTTTTCTATAAGATCAGGAGTGAAACAAGGATGCCCATTATCACCTCTATTATTCAACATTGTACTAGAAACACTAGCAGTAGCAATTAGAGAAGAAAAAGAAATTGAAGGTATCAAAATAGGCAATGAGGAGACTAAGCTATCACTCTTTGCAGATGATATGATGGTCTACTTAAAAAATCCTAGAGAATCAATTAAGAAGCTGGTAGAATCAATCAACCACTTTAGCAAAGTTGCAGGATACAAAATGAATGCTCATAAATCAACAACATTTCTATATATTTCCAACACATCACAACAGCAAGAGGTAGAAAGAGAAACACCATTTAAAATAACCCTAGGCAATATAAAATACTTTGGATTCTGTCTACCAAAACAAACACAGAACTTATAGGATTACACTTTCCAAACAATTGGAAAAACATTGATTGCTTATGGGTAGGATGAGCTAATAATAATAAAAATGACCATTCTACCCAAATTAATTTACTTATTTAGTGCCATACCTATCAAACTACCAAAAAACTTTTTTACCGAATTAGAAAAAAAACTATAACAAAGTTTATTTGGCAGAACAAAAGATTAGGAATATCAAGGGAAATAATGAAAAAAAATGTGAAGGAAAGTGACCTAGCAGTACCAGATATTAAACTATAGTATAAAGCAGTGGTCATCAAATCAGTATGGTACTGTTTAAGAGAAAGAAGGGAGGATCAGTGTAATAGACTTGGGGTAAGTGACATCAGCAAGACCATATCTGGTAAACTCAAAGAGCCCAACTTTTGGGATAAAAATCCACTATTTGACAAAAACTTCTGGGAAAATAGGAAAAAATATGGGAGAGATTAGGTTTAGAGCACCATCTTACACCCTACACCAAGATAAATTTGGAATTGGTGAATGATTGGAATATAAAGAGGGAAACTATAAATAAATTAAGTGAACACAGAATATTATACTTTTTAGATCTTTGGGAAAGGAAAGATTTTAAAACCAAGCAAGAGTTAGAGAATATTACAAAATGTAAAACAAATGATTTTGTTTATATTAAATTAAAAACCATTTGTACAATCAAAAGCAATGCAACCAATATCAGAAGGGCAACAACAAATTGGGAAAAAATCTTTATAACAAAAAACTCTGACAGGGGTCTAAGTACTCAAATATACAAGGAGTTAAATCAATTGTATAAAAAAATCAAGCAATTCCCCAATTAATAAATGAGCAAGGGACATGAATAGGCAATTTTCAGATAAAGAAAACAAAAACTATCAATAAGCACATGAGAAAGTGTTCTAAATCTCTAATAATTAGAGAAATGCAAATCAAAACAACTCTGTGGTATCTCACCTCACACCTAGCAGATTGGATAAAATGATTGCAGTGGAGAGTAATGAATGTTGGAGAGGATGTGGCAAAATTAAGACATTAATGTATTGCTGGTGGAGTTGTGAACTGATCCAACCATTCTGGATGGCAATTTGATACTATGCTCAAAAGGCTATAAAAGATTGCCTGCCCTTTGATACAGCCATTGTTGGGTTTGTACACCAAAGAGATCATAGATAAACATATTTGTATGAAAATATTTATAGCCATGCTTTTTGTGGTGGCAAAAAACTGGAAAATGAAGGTATGCCCTTTTATCAGGGAATGGCTGAACAAATTGTGGTATATGCTGGTGATGGAAATTGCTCAAAGGCATAATAAAATGGAGGAATTCCATGTGAACTGGAAAGATTTCCAAGAATTGATGTAGAGTGAAAGGAAAAGAGCCAGAAGAACATTGTTCACAGAGACTAATACGCTGTGGTAAAATAGAATTTAATGGACTTCCATACTAGCAGATATGCAATGAAACAGGATAATTCTGGGGGATTTATGAAAAAGAATTCTACCCACATTCAGAGGAAGAACTACAGGAGTGAAAACACTGAAGAAAAACAACTGCTTGAACACATGGGTTGAGTCAGACATGATTGGGGATGTATTTGGGAAAGGACCTCACCAAAGCAAGTATCAACAATTTGGAAATAGGTATTGATTGATGACACATGTTAAAACCAGTGGAAATGCACATTGGCTATGGGGGAAGATGGGAGGATGTTGGGGGGTGAAGGGGGAAAGTAAGAACATGAATCATGTAACCATGATAACTTTTCTAAAAAAAATTAATAAATTTTAAAAAAGAAGGCAGACTATATAATGTAGGTTGTATAAATATCATTATACAATACATATTTCCATGTTCATTAAGTTGTGAAAGAAGACACAAATTGCCTGCAATAGAGTAAAGTTTGGTATGTTCCAACTTGCAAAAAAAAAGAAAAGAAAAAAAAGAAAAGGAAAAAGGAAAAGAAGAACCTAATGCTAATGGAGGAAAATCAGGCCTTAAAAATCAGAATTGACCATCTAGAAGCTAATGATTTCATGAGAAACCAAGAAACATTAAAGTAGAATCAAAGGAATGAAAAAACTGAGGGAAACATCAAATATTTTATTGGGAAAAAATGTTACCTGGAAAATAGATGTAGTAGGGACAATTTGAGAATTATTGGAGTACCTAAAAGCTATGATCCAGAAAAAAACAAAAAACAAAAAACAAAAAACAAAAAAAACTTTGATATCATAGTACAAGAAATTATTAAAGAAAACTGCTCAGAGATCCTTAAATGAGAAAATAAAATTGAAAGAATTCACAGACTTCCTCCAGAAAGAAATCCTCAAATGACAACTGCTGGGAATGTAATAGCTCAATTCAAAAACCACCAAGCTGAGGAGAAAATTCTTCAAGGAGCCAGAAAAAGTCATTCAAATACCATGGAGCTGCAAGCAGGATTGTCAAGATAAGATTGAATCTTCTCTGGTCATTTTTAGATTTAATCACTGGAAGCATATATACCCTACCTATCCTTATGTGGGGAAGATCTGTGACCCACGTGTGTGATAGTGGGCAACAAATCAGAATCAACTCACGGTCCCCTGGACAGTCCTAAGCAAAGCTTTAGTTGTAACTGGTCCAAGTAAAGTGGAAGGAAGGCACAGAAAATGATGAAAGGAATGATCTTTAAAAGTGGCAAGAACTTCCTATGAGGAGGTCTTTGGCCATCAACTTAACCCTGGAGGAGCTCCAGCTGAAAACACTGGACTGCTTTTCTGTTTTCCCTTAGAAATTCACATGGGTGAATGAAAAATGCTTACTCCTTTCCCATGCTTGTTCTGGAGTTAATAGCTTCTGGAGAGGCCCCTTGTCTTAAAGGAGGCCTGATGGCTGAAACCCTTGTTTAATTTACCTCTGGGCCCCATTTGCTGGGGCATTTTAAGTACTGCCTAGTTCAGATCAGGCTGGAGTAAATGTCTAAACTCTCTGATTTTCTTACTTTCACTCTTTCTCCTTTTGTAAATAAACTACCATAAAAAGTCATTTGGAATTGAGTCATAATTCCTGGGGACCACACTCCAATGAATTTAGTCCAACCCTTTTATTTTTACCCCTTATATTCTGGCATTTACAGGATCACACAGGACCTAGTAATTCCTACATTAAAGGTTTTAAAGGCCTGGAATATGATATTTAGTAAGACAAAAAAATTGAATTTATAACCCAGAGTTACATATATAGCAAAACTGAGTATATTCTTTCAGGGGTGAAAATGGACATTCAATAATATGGAAGATTTCCAAGCATTCCTAAGGAATAAATTAGACCTAAACAAAAATATTGCAGTGTAAAAATGAGACAGAAGAGAAACCCAAAAATGTAAATAAGAAAGAGAAAATTGAAGGGACTTTTTAAGGTTAAAATATTTATATGTCCGCATGGAGAAAGGATATCTGTAATTCTGAAAAATTACTCTTAGAAATAGAAAAGATAGAAGGAATTTGTCCTGAAGGAGAGTGGGGAAGTAAGCTTATTATGATGATATGGTGTATATAATAATATAAGATGACATGATGTGTATGTAAATGTGATGATATAAAACAATATGTATGGAGCTTCCGGGTTAAGATGTCGGCAGACTAAGAAGCAACTCTTAACCTCTCCTGACTGAAAAACACAAAACTCCTCAAGGGGACATAAAAACAAGTCCAGGCGAACAGAGGAACCCCACAACAGGGCACAGCGTGGAAGGTACGTGGAATCGAGACATTTCCAGGCTATAAAGGGCTCTCACTAAATCGCGGACTGAGCAACCGCCCCACCCCCACCCCCTCCACACTCATCTATAGCTCCGAACCCAGCTAAAAAGAAATAGGGCAAGTTTGGGGCACCCATCGAGTAATCAGCAGCTCCGGGACCTGTTCCTGAGAGCAGCAAGACTTAGGACCCCATTAAGTTAAAAAACGCACGTGAAATCTGAGCGCGCGGGAGCAGGACGCAGGGCGCAGAGCGCAGGCTGAGCAGAGGCGTGGGTGGAGGCAGACACAGCCAGGAACAAAAGCCTAAGTGGGGAACCAGTGCAGACGGGTATACGACTGTGGAAGCAGCGCCCTGAGACTTGTAAAGAAACCTCCAGCAGAGGATCAAGCAAGAGGGCCCACCAGGGGGCTTTACCTTGGAAAAAACCAGAACTCAGACCTCAGGAGCCAATAGATCGCGAACAGACACTGAGCGCGAGGATAAATCTGAGAAGCTGCTGGGCTAATGATGGCTACTCAGCATCAGGAAGTTCAGAAGAGAAAGAATAATAACAAGAAGAAGAAGTCTTTAACACTCGACAGCTTTTACACAGAGAAAATCCAGACAACCGAGCAAACAGAGGAGGAGAACAAACAAGCATCCGGACCCTCCTCAAATAAGGAAAACTCCTCACAAGCTATGGAAGAGTTCAAAACTGAGATTCTGAGGAAAATGGAAGAGATCTGGCAAGAAAATAACAGTTTAAAAGGTAGAATCTTGCAATTGGAAAGTGAGGCTCAGAAATCAAATGAACTGATAAGCAAATTGAACACCAGAAATGACAAGATTGAAAAGGAAAACCAAAAGATTATAGCCAATAACCAGTCCCTAAAGGCTAGAATCGAGAAATTAGAAGCTAATGATCTCTCAAGACAACAAGAACAAATAAAACAAAGTCAAAAGACTGAAAAAATAGAAGGAAATATGAAATATCTCAATGAGAGAGTGACAGACCAAGAAAACCGGTCTAGAAGAGACAACGTGAGAATAATTGGTCTTCCAGAAAAACCAGAAATTAATAGAAACCTGGACTTCATACTAAAAGAAATTATTTAGCAAAATTGCCCTGAAGTCCTACAACAAGAGGGCAATATAGACATTGAAAGGATTCATAGAACACCCACTATATTCGACCCAGAGAAGAAATCGGTTAGAAATATTATTGCCAAATTCAAAAGCTTTCAAGCAAAAGAAAAAAT
>NC_058130.1:300653579-300666650 GCF_016433145.1 Gracilinanus agilis | reverse complement strand
GCATATACCACAGTTTGTTCAGCCATTCCCCAATTGAAGGACATACCCTCCTTTTCCAGTTTGTTGCCACCACAAAAAGCACAGCTATAAATATTTTCATACAAGTCTGTTTATGATCTCTTTGGGGGTACAAACCCAACAGTGGTATGGCTGGATCAAAGGGCAGGCATTCTTTTATAGCCCCTTGAGCATGATTCCAAATTGCCAGCCAGAATGGCTGGATCAGTTCACAGCTCCACCAGCAATGCATTAATGTCCCAATTTTGCCACATCCCCTCCAACATTCATTACTCTCCCCTTCTTTCATTTTAGCCAATCTGCTAGCTGTGAGGTGATACCTCAGAGTTGTTTTGATTTGCATTTCTCTAATTATTAGAGATTTGGAACACTTTCTCATGTGCTTATTGATACTTTTGATTTCTTTACCTGAAAATTGCCTATTCATGTCTCTTGCCCATTTATCAATTGGGGAATGGCTTGATGTTTTATACAATTGCTTTAACTCCTTGTATATTTGAGTGATTAGACCCCTGTCAGAGTTTTTCGTTATAAAGATTTTTTCCCAATTTGTTGTTTCCCTTCTGATTTTGACTATATTGTTTTTGTTTGTACAAAAGCTTTTTAGTTTAATATAATCAAAACCATTTAATTTACATTTTATAATTTTCTCTAACTCTTGCTTGGTTTTAAAATCTTTCCTTTCCCAGAGATCTGACAGGTATACTATTTTGTGTTCACTTAACTTATTTATAGCTTCCCTCTTTATATTCAGGTCATTCACCCATTCTGAATTTATCTTGGTGTAGGGTATGAGAAGTTGATCTAAACCTAATCTCTCCCATATTGTTTTCCAAATTTCCCAGCAGTTTTTGTCAAATAGTGGATTCATGTCCCAAAAGTTGGGCTCTTTGGGTTTATCATACACTGTCTTGCTGATGTCATTAACCCCAAGTCTATTCCACTGATCCTACCTTCTATCTCTTAGCCAGTACCATATTATTTTGATGACTGCTGCTTTAGAGTATAGTTTAATGTGTGGTACTGCTAGGCCCCCTTACTTCACATTTTTTTTTCATTATTTCCCTTGATATTCTTGATCTTTTGTTATTCCAAATGAACTTTGTTATAGTTTTTCCTAATTCAGTAAAAAAGTTTTTCGGTAATTTGATAGGTATGGCACTAAATAGGTAACTTAATTTGGGTAGAATGTTCATTTTTATTATGTTAGCTCATCCTACCCATGAACAATTAATGGTTTTCCAATTGTTGAGATCCAGTTTTATTTGTTTGGAAAATGTTTTGTAGTTGTTTTTGTATAATTGCTGTGGTTGTTTTGTTAGATAGATTCCCAAGTATTTTATATTGTCTAGGGTGATTTTTAAATGGTGTTTATCTTTCTACCTCTTGCTGCTCTAATGTGTTGGAAATATATAGAAATGCTGATGATTTATGTGCATTTATTTTGTATCCTGCAACTTTGCTAAAGTTGTTGATTATTTCTATAAGCTTCTTAGTTGATTCTCTAGGATTTTTTAAGTAGATCATCATATCATCTGCAAAGAGTGATAGCTTAGTCTCCTCATTGCCTATTTTGATACCTTCAATTTCTTTTTCTTCTCTAATTGCTATTGCTAGTGTTTCTAGTACTATGTTGAATAATAGAGGTAATAATGGGCATCCTTGTTTCACTTCTGATCTTATTGGGAAGGCTTCTAATTTATCCCCATTGCATATAATGCTTGTTGATGGTTTTAGGTATATACTGTTTATTATTTTTAGGAAGGGTCCTTCTATTCCTATACTTTTCAATGTTTTCAATAGGAATGGATGCTGTATTTTGTCAAAGGCTTTTTCAGCATCTGAGAGAGAATTCTTAAACTTGATTCAGGAGGCACTTTTTCATCTAGTGCAGTTCCCAAACATTTTTGGCCTACTGCCCCCTTTTCAGAAAAAAGTATTACTTAGCACTCCCAGTCACATACTATCATCGCCCCCTTACAGTTTTTCACTGCCCCCAAATGCACCTGTGGCCATCACTGCTCCCCCTGGATCGCTGCAGCACCCACCAGGGGGTGGTGGTACCCACTTAGGGAATCACTGATCTAGTGGATACATGAGATGTTTGGCCCTACTGTGAAAAAATATTTACAGGAGAAGGATATGCTGCTAAAAGCTCTCCATGGGTTAGAAAATGCTCATGCACCAGGCTTGGAAGATTACTTGTTGAGTTCAACTTCATAATCGTGAAGTTCTTGCCTGCTAACACACCTTCTCTGATGCAGCCCATGAACCAGTAAATCAGCTCTAATTTTTAAAAATTCAAAACCAAGGCACTTTTCCAGAGGTTATTTAAGGTGACCTTTGTTAAAGACTTTGAATGAATTCTGGAAGAATAGTTTCAATATGATCCACTGCCTTTATCTTGTTAATAAAGCCTGGGGGGAAGGTCTCTTACAAGACCATGAACTCTGCCTTGAGGAACTTATGGCCAGAAGTTGTAACTCAAATAAAGTTGAAAAATTTGAGACTGAAACTACATCAGTAGTAGAAGATATTTTGACTCCGGGACAGTCCATGGGTCTGGAGGTGAATGATTATGATGTGGAGAAAGTAATTCAGGACCACAAAGAAGAGCTCCACACTGAGGATATGTAGGAACATCAAAGGGAACAGCAAGAGCTGGCAGTGAAGGAGTTTTCTTCAGGTGAAGAGGTGGCCAAGGAAGTATGTCGTCACTTCGTTAATCAAGGAAACGTGTGCAAATTGGGTAGAAGTACAAAACTGTTGAAAATTTTCACCCTGATAAAGCTTTAACAAGAAGAATTTTAAATTTGTTAAATGACCAGACCATTTCTCACTTTAGAAGAATTCTGAAGCTCAGACAAAAATGGGTTTCTTTTGAATCTTATAACTGGTGAATCACAAGCAGGGTTCAGGGATGGTAAGGGACAATAAAGTGAAAGAAAAAAAACTCTAGAAGGGCGGTGGCCCCCAGATAATATGGAAGGGGAATCCTCTTCAAGACAATAACATTTCTCCTCCCCACCATCACCTTAGACCATGAACTCTCAATATAGATAAAATTGTTAAAATTATTTTATTTCATCTAATTATTGTTTTTATATCTATATATAATTAGTTTATTTAGTAAATACCCTCCATTAATGCATACAATACCTTATAAAACCTGAGTGTCTGAAATGAATTAATTCAATTTACCCTATTCCTTATGGGAAAAATTCATTTGGTAGTTGACCTTTTTGGTATTCAACCTACCTTCTGTAATGAATTAATGATGAATACCAAGATACCACTTTCAAACAAAGCCAGTAGGAAGAAATGAAAAGAAAACTTTTATTAAAATTAACTTAAGATATAAAATTCTCAGGAGTCTAGCTGCCAAGTCATGGGCAGGAACTTTATGAACATAATTATAAAATGATTTTCACACAAATAAAGATGGAACTAAATATTTAAACAACTATTACTTGTTCATACATATAAATTGATATATTTATTCAGTATCATATTAATTAAGTTACCAAAGATTTATTTTTTAGAGCTAGGAAAAAAAAAAAAGAATAACCAAGGTCCTTCCAACTCCAGGCTTGGCACCACCTAACTGACCTTGATTTGCTTTAATTTTTTTTAATCCTTACCTTCCAACTTAGAATCAATACTGTTTCTAACATAATAACCAATCAATATTGGTTCTAAGGCAGAAGAGGGGTAAGTTTTAGGCAATAGGAGTTAAGTGACTTGCCCATGGTCACACAACTAGGAAGTATCTGAGACCAAATTTGAACTCTTGCCTGTAGGCCTGACTTTCAATCCACTGAGCTACCTAGTTGCTCCATTCCAAGACTGTTTTATGTTATGCTGTCTTAGTCATATTTTATATTCCTTTCAAAGAAAATTTATTCCCATTCTCTCCCACAGATACTAAGTGTATCAATAGGACATGGTACCCCAAGTTTATGTTTGAAATTTTAAATTATACTTATTCTCTCTTTATCTTCTGTTTAGTAAATATTTTGATTGAGTCAAACAAGTTAACTGGCTAGTTTGTTGACTTTCGTTTTTAATAGGAAATCAACAATGGAGGCTCCAGAATTAAGGTAGGAGAATAATGACTCTTCAGGGTTACCATAAGAATCCTTAAAGATATGAGGACAAATCTATGGCACAAGTGCCAAAGATGGCATACAGAGACCTCTCTTTGAGCATGGGTGTGCTGTTTCCAACCAGAGTTAGTTTCTATAAAGGAAGAGGGACTCAGGCAGAGCTACTCTCTTCCCCTTCTCCACCATAACTGCCCATCCCTTTGCCCAGAAGCCCAGTGGAAGTCCTTACTCCCTCCCTTGAGCAGAGAGCTCAGGCCATTCCCCTACCTTTTCCCCTCCCTTCTCTGGGGTGAAGTGGGAGCATGGAACATAGTCTGTGGGGGTTGGGGCACAGCACATAGTCCCTAAAAAATTCACCATTACTACCTTAGGGAATTAATTATAACAACATAGTACCTCTCCTGAGGAAAACTTATCTTGATAATATGGGTGAGGATATATTGAGGAACCAGAGAGAGAAAAATGAGAAGGATAAGAGGTAACAGGCACTATCTATCTATCTATCTATCTATCTATCTATCTATCTATCTATCTANGTAACAGGCACTATCTATCTATCTATCTATCTATCTATCTATCTATCTATCTATCTATCTATCTATCTAAAAAGAGACAAATATATCTTTTTCATACTATGCATCTCTTAAAATTTTACTGATATACTTTATATTAATATCCTAAGCATAATAGAATATAGAGATTTTTCTCTTAAAATACTGACAGGCAAATTTAAAAAGAAATTTGAAAGTAGAAAATACTCATCACAAAATATCGGTTACAAAAATGAATAACTCTTTTCTTTCACCTCTGAAGCTGTTTCAACTCACTTACTATCCATGAAAATCTGTTATATTTCAGATAATTTTCAAAGCTTGTGCTAAATCATTTACTTTCCCCTCCCTATTTCCTTCATAGAAAACATTTGCGACAGCACTTTCTGATTTTAGGGGTATGCTATGTGAATTTGAAAAACATGAATTTATTTATTTATTTATTTTTTAAATATGTGATTTTAGCATAAGGTGACCTGACTGATTCTGTGTGACACCAAGAAAACCATATAACTTCTGAGTCTCAAATTTCTCATCTAGAAAATAGTGATATTAATAATTACATTACCTTATTCAAAAGAGTGGTTGTAAGGAAAGTTTTTTTTCAGAAAAAAACTTTCAAATACAGAAGGTTTGTATCACATAAACTTTCCTTATACATTTTGAAGGTTTATGTATAGGTGAATTGATATTTTTAAACACAGTTAATGTCATATCACATTAAAGAACAGGATTTTAAAAACCTGGAAGCATTTGGCACATGTGAGCAGTTTCAGTATCCTTGATTTTTGTAGGCACACTCAGATTATTTAATAGATACTTGATTTCATTGATTTGGAAGCTCCTCTAAATAATACAGATTATAGCTGTCGAGTATTAACAATTTATATAACTCTCATAAGCTGATCTGAAAGTCTAACCTAGTATGCTGGAGACCTCTGTTGCTTTTAGCTGGCATCCCAAGAAAAACAATGTAGCACATATTTTGAGACAAAGCTGAAGATATGATTAACTCATTTATAATAACTGGATCTTCTAATATTCATACTAAAAAAACCAACCATACTTAAAAAAGGAACATATTGGTCACTTTTGAGTGAAATTAATCTCCCTGAGTAAAGAGAAGTTATCTCTCAGGAAAATGGATGGAATGTTGGGAGCTTTTTTCTTTATGGTTCATGTATGTGTTTTATATATATGAAATATATGGTTAAGTCTTTTTATGTAGTCAATGTAGAAATTTCTTCCTTTTATAAGACAGGTAACTTCCCTTTAATTGGGAAAATGAAATACAATAAAACACTTAAAATATGTTCATTTATAACGCAACTGCTTTTTACCTTGTGTATTCTTAAGATCAAGATAGCATTGATGTGTTAAGGATATTTTCAGCTTTAATTCTGGATTTCCTTTTTTTTTATCGCTTTAAGCTAAGCTCTTAACATTATTGTAAATTGAATGTAACCTTCCGTGTGAATTATATACTGGAGGTAATACTTTAAAATAAGTGGAGGATAATTATTCATTCATTTGCTATTCATTGAAGTATCATTAATCACAGTGAATTCATTTGAGATTCATATGGAATATAACATAATTCCAGAGGAATTCTACTGTACTCCCACTCTATCTACATAATTTGTGGCCTTAGTAATTCTGCTTTTCAAGGCAAAAGGTAATTTTGATTCTATCATGAAAGATGTATTTTATTCTTATGCCATTCATATTATCTGATAATATATTGACTGTAGATGAATAAACTGCTCACCTGACTCCTGTGACTGACATTCTTTAATCTTGTGCAGCTTATAGTACTTTGTGAACCACAGAAGTTGGAAAAGCCAGATGCTAAGCTTGAATTATTTTCCCTTTTCTTGATATGTAGGAGACAGTTTAATAACATATAAGTCAGTGAAGGCTCTTTTAATTTTTTCAATTTTTCAGCTTTTATTTTCCCTTTTTAACCTCATTACACACTAAAAAGAAAGAAATACAGAAGGTGTTATCACATAAATACAGTCAAATAACACATACCTAGATTGGTCATGTCCCAAAATGCACTTCTTATTCTATATTTTAGTCTATGATGAATAGTATTTTCTTTATCAATGAGAACCCAATAGTTTTTCATGGTTTCTTAAGGTGCAATTGTAAGTTTTCACAGTTGAGGGAAAAACAAAACAAAACAAACAAAACAAAAAACTTCTCACAAATCCTGATAAAGTTCTTTAATATTTTGGAAGACTGAATTCATTTATGTAAGCAAGAATAGTTCAGTGAGTCTATTATAAGAGAAAATTGATTTAACCTTAATGTACAAAATTATAGTCCATTTCTTTTATTTAAACAACAACCACAGCAACAAACTTTGAGGATTTTCTACAAGATTATTGTCAGTCTCTTATTGCCAAAAGGAAATTTCTGACATCAGCCATAAATGCAGTGATTTGAATTGCATGGCAAGAATTTTTTATGTAGAAATTCAACAGGAGGGTTCATGAAAAGCTTTTGCATTCCAATGATTGTTTTCCTCAAATTTCCTTTGAATTATTCATGATTGGCTTTTGGAGGATGAAGTTTATAAATGTAATAGATCTTTAAGTATTGATGAGTTGTTTAGGTATCTCTGCCAGGCAGAAAATGACCGTACTAGGTAGCTAAGAGTTCACAAGAACTTGCTGGGGATACATGCAGCTCTACCTGAAAATAATCTTTTTATTGCAGGGTTCTCATTAATTCACTTTAGTGGTTAATAGGAAGCTAAATGTAAATATGAGACAACTAGGCTACTGTTCCCTGTAGCTGCCTTAGGAGCAAGCAGAGTTTAGGATACCTGTTAGAACAAAGTTTAAGGATTTTGTGAAGATCAATTTCATGCAGTTAGAAAGATCATAATGAAAAATATTAGCATAAAATTATTTGACATCTCAGCAAATGATTTTATAACATACTGAAAGGCAGCATGGCAGTAGATAATGAGCTAGCCAGTAGATAATGAGTTAGGAAGAACTGGGATCAGTTCCAATCTCTGACAAAACCTAGCTGTGCAGTCCCTAGTGGGTTACTTTACCTCTCTGTATCCCAGACAACTCTCTTATTCTTAAAGATGCATGATAGCTGGTGATCTGCTTTTATAGAGATCATTTCCTCACCAGGAATGGATGCCCTGAACTGAAGAAATTAAAGATATAACCCAAACAAAACACTTGAAGAGGAAAAGAGAAGGAATTGTTAATTTTTCTACTCAAATGAATTAATGAATGAAAATTATTTATTAAATACAAAGCATTGTGGTAAGTGTTAGGATTAAAAAGATAAAAAAAAGACATAATCCCACTTTGCAAAAAGTGCCCATTCTTGTTCAAGGAAACAACACACAAAAAGAAAGTGAATCTGCAAGATAGAGTAATGATGGCAAAAATGATAAGATCCAGAGTAACTTGGATTATTTAAGGAGATCTATGAACATGTGGGAGGACTGCGGAGTTTGGAAGCAAGACAGAGGCCAGGTCTGGAGGACATTATAAGTTAATAGAAAGGCAGATGGTAATGCCTGGTGATCTTTAATTTCATTGGAAGGAAAATATTTCTTACTTCTGTCATCCAAGCTCTGTAGTCAAGCAATTTGAAAGTGACAAAAGGGTAAGGAGGTGGGTGTTCTCAGTGCCCAGATATCCCTAGTAGGTTCTAGAATGTCCTGGGACTTTTTTTTACATTATTTTTTTAGAATATCTTTTCATGGTTACATGATTCAAATTATCTCCTTCCACTCTTCCCTCCATGCTCCTACAATTGACCAGTAATTCCACTTGGTTATACATGTCTTATTTCCAAAAATCCTATTTCCAAATTACTCATATTTGTAATAAAGTAATCTTTTAAAAACCACAACTGATGTACTGATGTAAGCAAGTAATAAATCATATGCTTTTCTTTTGCATTTCTACTCGCATAGTTCTTTCTCTAGATGTGGGTAGAATTCTTTTTCATAAATTCCATTGGATTAATCTTGATAGCTGCATTGCTTATTAGTAGCAAAGTCTATTACATTTGAGCATCCCATAATGTTTAACTTACTGTGGACAACGTTCTCCTGATTCTGCTCATTTCATATCATGTCAGTTCATGGAGATCTTTCCAGTTCATATAGAAATCAAACAGTGCATCATTGCTTATAACATAATAGTATTCCAACATCATCATATACCACAATTTGTTCAATAATTTCAAATGGAGGAATACTACCTCATTTTCCAATTTTTTTGCCATAACAAAAAAGCACAGCTATAACGTTTTTTGTGCAAACATTTTTTTAAATGTTTTTAGGGTACAAACCCAGTAGTAGTATTGATAAATCAAAGGGAATGCAATGTTTTAAATCCTTTGGGCATAATTCCAAATTGCCTTCCAGAATGGTTGGATCCATTCACAACTCCACCAGAAATGTCCCAATTTTGCCACATCCCCTCCAACATTTATTATTTTCCTTTTCTCTCATATTGGCCAATCTGCTAGGTGTGAGGTGGTATCTCAGAGTTGTTTTGATTTGCATTTTTCTAATCAGGAGGGATGTAGAACACTTTTTCATGTGATTATTGATAGTTTTGATTTCTTCATCTGAAAATTGACTAATCATATCCCCTCAATTGAGGAATGGCTTGATTTCTTTCTTGTATATTTGACCTACTTCTTTTTATATTTGGGAAATTAGACCTTTGTCAGAGAATTTTGTCATAATTTTCTTTCCCTAGTTTTTTGCTTCCCTTCTAATTTTGGTTGCATTGGTTTTGTTTGAACAAAACCTTTTTAATTTGATATATTCAAAATTATTCATTTTAAATCTTGTAATGTTCTATATCTCCTGCTTGGTCTTAAATCCCTTCCTTTTCCTTGTATCTGATAAGTATACTATCCTATGTTCATATCATTTATTATGATTTCCCATTTTATATTTAAATCATTTATACAATTTGAATTCATCTTGGTATAGTGTGTGGAATATTGATCTAAACCTAATTTTTCCCATACTGCTTTTCAGTTCCCAGTAGTTTTTGTCAAATAGTGAGTTCTTGTTCCAAAAGCTGAGAGCTTTGGGTTTATCAAACACTAGCCTGCTGAGGTAATTTACCCCTAGTCTATTCCACTGATCCACCATTCTATCTCTTAGCCTATCTCATATTGTTTTGATGATCACTGCTTTATAGTACAGTTTAAGATCAAGGATGGGGGCCTAGCAGTACTAGATCATAAACTGTACTAGGAATGGAATAAGCAAATTAATTTAGGTAGGATTGTTATTTTTATTATATTAACTTACCCTACCAATGAGAAATTAATGTTTTTCCATTTGTTTAGATCTAGTTTTATTTGTGTGAAAAGTGTTTTGTCATTGTGTTTATATAATTCCTGAGTTTTTCTTGGCAGATAAATTCCAAAAGATTTTATATTATCTAGAGTGATTTTAAATGGAATTTCTCTTTCTAACTCTTGCTGTTGATTTTTATTGGGGATATATAGAAATGCTAATGATTTATGTGTATTTATTTTGTATCCTGCAACTTTGCTAAAGTTATTAATTATTTCCATTAACTTTTTAGTTGATTTTTTCATATTCTTTCAGTATACCATCATATCATCTGTAAAGAGTGAAAGCTTGATCTCATCTTTGCCTACTTTCATTCTTTAAATTTCTTTTTCTTCTCTAATTGCTACTGGTAGCATTTCTAGTACAATATTAAGTAATAGTAGTGGTAATGGGCATTCTTGCATCATTCCTGATCTTATTGGGAAGGCTTATAACTTATCCCCATTACAGATGATACTTGCTGATGGTTTTAAATATATACTCTTTATTATTTTGTAGAAAGGCACTTCTATTCCTGTATTTTCTAGTGTTTTCAATAGGATTGAGTATTGTTTTATGTCAAAAGCTTTTTCTGCATCTATTGAGATAATCATGCAATTTCTGTTAGTTTGGTTATTGATGTGGTCAATTATGTGGATGGTTTTCCAAATGCTAAAGCAACCTTGCAGTCCTGGTATTATTTTTTTTTCATCTATTTTCATTAAGGAGATTGGTCTATATTTTCCTTCTCTGTTTTTGGTGTTCCTGGCTTGGGAATCACTACCATATTTATGTCATAAAAACAATTTGGTAAGACTTCTTCTTTGCCTTTTCTATCAAATAGTTTGTATAATGTTAGAATTAGTTATCATTTAAATGTTTGATAGAATTCACTTGTGAATTCATCAGGCCCTGAGAATTTTTTCTTAGAGAGGTCCTTAATAGCTTGTTCAATTTCTTTTTATGAGATGGGATTATATAAATATTTTATTTTATCTTTTGTTAATGTAGTCAATTTACATATTTTTAAAAATATTCTCCCATTTCACTTAGATTGTCATATATATTGCCATATAATTGGGCAAAATAGCTCTTAATAATTCCCTTAATAATCTCTTCAATAAAGGTAAGATCTCCCGTTACATTTTTGATACTGTTAAATTGATTCTCTTCTTCCTTTTTTTATTGGATTAAATGGTACTTTATTTTATTTTTTTCAAAGTACAAGCTCCTAGTCTTATTTATTAATTTAATAGTTCTTTTAGTTTCAATTTCATTAATTTCTCCTTTAATTTTTAGGACTTCCAATTTAGTCTTCAAATGGAGATTTTCAATTTGTTTTTTTCTATATTTTTTGATTTTCATGCCCAATTTGTTGATCTACTTTTTCTCTATTTTACTAACGTAAGCATTCAGGGATATAAATTTTGCCCAGAGGTCTATATTGGCTGAATTCAATCAATTTTGATATACTGTTTCCTTATTGTCATTCTCTTCAATGAATTCAGTAAATGTTTTTTATGATTTCTTCTATGACCCATCAATTTTGAAGGCTTAGATTATTTAGTTTATAATTAATTTTAAATTTGCCTCTCTATGAGCCCTTATTAATTATAATTTTATTTCATTAAGATCTAAAAAAGTTACATTTATTATTTCTACTTTTCTGCATTTGTTTGCAAAGTTTTTATGCCCTAATACATGATCGATCTTTGTATATGTACCAGGTACTGTTGAAAAGAAGGTATATTCCTTTTTATCTGTATTCAGTTTTCTCTAGATATCTAGTAACTAATTTTTCTGACATTGCATTCACTTGCCTTCTTTTTTTATTTTTTTATTTGATTTATTTAGTCCTGATAAGGGAAGGTTTAGGTTCCCCAATACTGTGGTTTTACTATCTCTTTCCTCCTAATGCTATTTTAAAAATCTGGAAGCTATACCATTTGGTATATAAATATTTATTATTGATATTACTTCATTGTTTATAGTACCTGTTAGCAAGATGCAATTTCCTTCCTCTTCTCTTATAATCCGATCAATTTTTACTTTAGTTTTGTCTGATATCCTGATTGTTACTCTTGTTTTTTTAACTTTAGATGATGCATAATAAATTCTTCTGTATGTGTAACCCTGCCTCAATTTTTTTTTATAAACAACATATAAATAGTATTCTGATTTTTATTCCACTCTGCTATCTGTTTTCTTTTTTATGGGTGAGTTCATCCCGTTCACATTCAGCATTATGATTAATAACTGTGCATTGCCCTCCATTTTATTTCACCTTTTGATCTTGCTCTATTCCCTTTCACTCTGTTCCTCCTCACTAGTGTTTTGTTTTTTATCACTTGCCCACTTCCCCCTCCCTGCAATTACATCCTTCTTCCATTTTTTTATTTCCCTACCTCTTCTTTGTAGGGTAAGATAGATTTCTATACCCCAATGAATATTGGGTTTTTCCTCTCTGAGCCAGTTATGATGAGATTAAAGTTTACACATTGCCATTTACAACCCTTATCCTCTCCTCCGCCTGATAATTTTTCATACCTCTTTATGTTCCTTCACTCCTGTATTTATTTTGTAGCATTATTTTAAGAATGGTTAGATAGGATTCTCATGGTAACTTTGAGCCTCCCTGCTCTACTCCACCATCTTGGCTCCACCCTGGCCTGGGACTTTTGGAAGGATTAAGGCAGGAAGGCAAGTAGCACAGAAAGATTTCAATTGTTTTACTTCCATTAGACATCATTTAGACAATGTATATGTTGAAAGTAAAAATTATAGAACAAATGTGGCAATGATATGGTTTATTTGAATAAATGAAATGCCCAATCCAACTAAATAATAATACAAAAGATATCTGAAGACTGATTTAGGGAGGAACATTATATTTCCAGTGTTAGACAGCTGTGTACTAATAACCACCTTATAAAGACCAGTAAATATTTCCAAAAAACTATTCAAAAAAGGGAAGCATCATTGGGGAAAAAAATCTTTCCTTTTCAAGGTTACATTAAATATAATATATTTGAACATTATATATATATATATA
>NC_058130.1:300614250-300649510 GCF_016433145.1 Gracilinanus agilis | reverse complement strand
TATATATATATATATATATATATACATATATATGTATATAAAGGATATTAGTTATGGGTTATATAGATAGAAGAATTTGGGGTTAGTTAGAATACGAAGATCAGTGTAGCCTGGGTTTCCAGGACTGAAGTGTCAACTTGCAGCATCAGATAGTGGGTTGTATTAGATAGAAATCTGCTTAGTGATAGAAAATCTTTCTTTTTATATCCTTATATCTTTTACAAATTCCATAATATTAATAAAATAGTATATATCCAATATATATAGTATTAATAAATAGTATATATATGTATACACATATATATGTAAATACACACACACACACACCCATATACCCAAAGCTAGTTCATTACTGTGCATGGTCCTGAGGTAAAAGTTTGGCAACCAGACAGCCTGCTGGGTTTTACCTCACAAATAATAACAAATACAAGGGACTTTTGAACACAGCTTCCAAAAGTAAAAACAATTTCAAATCCTCTCTTACATTATAGGTTGTAAAATCTCTTCTTGACCAAATGGCTCTACAAAATGCTATAGTGGTCAATGTCACTTCACTTTGTATCAGTTCATTTGAGACTAAAAAACATTTTTTCTCAATTTTTAAAATTATATTCTTAGTAACCATCACCACTATCACTACTACTACCACCACCAAAAAAATTAAATAAACAAATAAAAAATATGTATACCAGCATAAACTGCACGTTGTTTACTATTTGTTTAAATAAATAAATATATATATATGTATATATATATATATATATTATATATAATTTAAATATGTGTGCTAATATAAATGCCCTCTTATTTTGAGTTCCCTTTGGATTTGATTTTCCTTGACACTTTTCTCTCTTGATTTTTTGGCTGTTATTTTAAAAAAATAATCATTCTCTTTTTATCTCTTCAAATATTTCTCTTATTTTAGTTATATTTCCAATATTTCTCATTTCTAATAATATAATACAATCCACAACATTCAAATGCCTTAATCTTTTGAACCAATTCTTCCAATAATTTTGCATTTGCATTATTTCCAGTTATTATGTCATTATAAATAAAACTTCTATTAATATTTTTATACACACATAGATTTTTACCCTCTCAGTAATGACCTTATGACCAAATCCCAATAATGGGATCCCTAGGTAATGAGCATGAATAGCTTTACAGCTTTTAATGTATATTTCCATCATTTTATAAAAAGGAAAAAATAATTCATAGCTGCTCTAGCAATATATTCTGAAATTTAGACTATTTTTTCCCATTTTCCAATCAGATTTTAATTTGATAAACTCAACCCATCTGGTTCTCAGTAACATATTTACTTAGATTGAACCTTAGACAGCAGACACTCAGGCAGATTTGTGTGAATTTTTTTCTAAAACAAGTCTTTCTGGCTTGGTCATACACAATAAAACTTTTGTTCCAATGCCACATTCCCTTTAGAAATGCCGGATAATCTCCATAGTATGAATATTAAAACAAGACTTTTGTAGATGAATTGTGCTCTCAACAAACCATTGTTGGCACATCAGAAATTATGTGTATGCTCAGATTTACACCTAATATTAGCCTTATGCAGGTGTGTGTGTGTGTGTGTGGAGGGGGGTGTCTAGATAGCTATCTTATTTAACTGTTATAAGGTTCTCTTCATCTTTTCAACTTATTTGTTTTTTGGCTAGATTCAACTAGTTCTAAGAAGGGAAAATTAAAATCTTTCTCTATTATCATTTTGTTATTTTTTCCTTCTGTAACTCATTTAGATTTTTTCTTTAAAATCTGAATGTTCTAACTTTTGATGCATACAGGTACATATTGAAAATGCTTCATTATTCATAGTAAACCTGCCTCCCCCCACCAACATAAAATAGTAACACTTTTCATCCCTTCCTATCAAATCCATTTTGTCCCCTATTTTGTCAGAAGTCATGACTGCTAGTTCTGCTTTCTCTGAATCACCTGGGTCATATTATATTCTGCTCTAGCCCCTCACCTTCACTCTATTTTTATATGGCTTTTGATCCTTTCTGCCCATTTTCTTCCAAAGGGTGAATTCACTCCATTTACATTCGATATCATAAGTACTTGCTGTGCATTTTCATTTACTCCATTCCTTCTCTTTGTTTGTCCCCCTCTTCCTTTCTTTCCATCTTATCCCTCTGCAGTTGTCCAATTAATTGCCTTTGACCTCTCCAATTCACATTCCTTCTCCCAAATCCTCTCTAACCCTCTTCCCTTGCACTCCTGTTTCCAAATTGACCCACCTTTCCAAATGTTACATGTTAATTTTCCCTTACATGTTAATTTTTGTTTTATCCACCTTTCCAAAAATCTTTTTTTATCCCTACAACCACATCATCCTACTCCTTGATATGGATTTCATACACCCTTTACTTATTCTCTCACTTTACCCTCTACTACTTGACATGTGTTCCCTTCTAGGTATCCCTCTCTTCCTTCCATTTACTTATCCAGTTGCTCCTCTTTTCTCTTAATCCACCCTTCCTTATTCCCTCAGACCTTCCAGAGGACTTCCAGTCCCTCCTTTATCCAATATGCCTTCCCTTCTGTTTCTTTTATAAAAATAAGATGTTGACAGACCCTTTAGGGTAAAGATATGGCTTTATTTTTATAGAGAAATCACAGTTACATGGTATCAAACTAAAAATATCCTTAAGTTAATACAAATGAAAGGCAACTTAATTACATTTTTACTCAACAATTGCGTGTGTTGTTCTCTTTCTCACACAACTTATGAGAGTAGGCTTCTAGTACTACCAGTCTTCCTCTCTTTCTTCCTTTTCTGCATGACACTTCCACCACTCATTCTATTTCTATTTGAAATAACCATTCCACACTTCCTCCTCCTGATCTATTCCACTACCATTTGGCTTATTCCATTATATTCACCTTAACCTCAAATCTCCATCCATATGCACCCCTTCATAACATCAGGCAAGGTTGCTATTCCCAGGGGTGACTGATGACATTATCTCTTACAGAAAACAATTTGATTTTTTTGCATTTTCATCATTTTTTATGTTTCTTACAGATGAAATTTTCTAATTTTCTGCTGAGTTTTGCTATATTACTTAAGAACAAAACAAAACAAAAAACTTCCCACCTCCTTGCTAGGTTAGAAAAAAATCACAAACTTCTGAAAGTATAATACATAAAAGATCATGTTCATGTTGCTCCCTACAAGCATCACCTGAAACACGGTTAATGTGCAGCTCAGAGGATTTTAAAATACTTACATTTGGTGATCAGCTACATTCATCTCTTTGCAGGGACTCTGTTGGGTCATGGTATATATCCTAGTTTGTAACTATGAACGAACAAAATACAAAAACTATGACTTTTCCTATTAGTGTATTATTTGGGGGTGAACACTTAATTAGTTTATCATTAGAAAATTAAAGCATGGATTCTAGAGATCTGTTTTTCTTCTGAACTTCAGAGAATGACAACTTCTTGGTGTTACCTAATCTTTTTATATTTGTCTTAAACTAATTAGTCATCTCATGATTTAAGATATTTTTCCTCCTTCAATGTATTTAGATAACCCAGAATCACTTTAGCAAAAACAAAATTAAAGCTTAAGAAATATTAATTGAAACATAATATATTTTAAAATAGACTTCAAAAAATTTCAAACCATTAAACAGATCCAGTCTTATTATAATATCATCCCCAGTAAAGGCGATGAGTGAAAATATTTTTAAGGAGATTGGTAGTTATGTTTAAATAAAACTTCTTACAAGAGTGTTTTTTGTTTGAGTGTTTGTTGTTGATGATGTTTCTTTATAGAGTTTTGTTGTTTCATTTAACTTTTAGGAAACATTTTGGCTACAGATCAAATTTTAGAATGTCTTTTTATTGATTAAAAGATTACTGTACATGAAGACAAACTCAAATATTGCTTATTTGATAGTAACTTCATCATTAAGTTAAATGCTGTTATAAGTTAGATTTGTCTTTTTAATATTTAACTAAAAGTCAGAGTTAAGAATATGATATAGGATAAAAGACATAATAATCCAGTCTTTTAGGAAAGTTCTAAAGTTAAACTAATTGAACTGATAATTCATCATTTATTTGAATACATGATTATGCATCCCAAATTGACATATTTTACTTGATTTTTCCCAACAAAACCCTGCCACTGCATTAAATCAGTGTGAAACAATAATTATTCTACTATGATGAATTCCTTAATTCATGACAAAACTTTATACTTACATAAATAATAGATTGGAGAAAAATCAAGCACAATAAAGAACATTTGGAATATCAGAATTAAATAATTAAACATGCTAAAAATTCTTGTTTCCTCATTTGACAGATAAGGCTATGGTAAAAGATGAAGGTAGAATTTAAAAAAAATACTGCATTACATTCAGAATTTGGTCCAATAGATTTGTTTTTTCCCCATCTGTAAAATGAGAGGATTGATTTAAATTATCTTGAAGGTATCTTTCAAAGCAACACTCTAAATTTATTATGTAGAAACTCTGAAGGATAAAGGAAAGAACCATACATATCCCTAAGTAATGACTTATATATATAGTGTGCAGGTCATTGCAGAGCATTTTCTGAATTAAAATATTTCTCCCTATTTCCCTTTCCTTTTTATCAATGATATTTCCTTTATACCCCAATGGAAGAATGCCTGTTATAGTGGGGAGGTGGGAAAGGGGGGGCATTAAGAATGAGAGTGTGTTGGGTAAATCTATAGTAAAATGATAGGTATACAATATATATTGTCTTTAAAAAAAGAATGCATTAAAATAGGAAGTAAAATGTAAAAAATAAATATGGTATTGCAGAGAGTCAGATAAGCACACAGGAAGGTCCAACATAATAACTATAAATTTCAGTCAGAAAATATGGCTTTCATTTAGGCTAGTTTGGGAAGGTTTCATGAAGGAAAAGGTACATAAACTAAAGGTCATAGAAATGGGAAAGGGCAAAAGCAGAACAGGCAATGAGTAATAGTTCAGATAGTCAACTGGCTATCATCTATTTAGCACCTACTGTGTGCAAGGCACTATGCTAAGTGTAGGGTGATTAGAAGGTTGATTGATGACAAATAGATAGCACAGTGAATAGAGCACCAGGATTGGAGTCAGGAGGACTTGGGCTCAAATTTGGACTCAGTCTCTTTCTGGCTGTGTGATCTGAGCAAGTAACTCACCTCCAAAAGCCTAGCCTTTGACCACTCCTCTAAGACAGAAGGTAACTATTAATAATAAAAAGAAATGAATAAAGTAAAGTACAAGGCAATAGTATGAAATAAATCTCCATATCTATCTTAGAACAATATGAGGCAACATATAGAATGACAGATAACCAATAAAACAATTCAAAAAATTCAAAAACTATAAAACACATTTTATAAAAAGAGAAAAATTAAAGAATCTTACTCTTATTGGAATTTTAGTAAGTGGAATACCTCCGTAGAGTCAGCTATAGAAACACATCTTACCAGATGGAGAAGTAAAAGAAGGAAGAGGAGAAGAAAGAAGGGGCAGACAAAATGGAAGGTGAACTTGGGGAAGCAGCAGTCAGAAATAAAAATAAAGGAAAATAGGAGCTTCCGGGTTAAGATGGTGGCAGAGTAAAAAGCAGCTTTTAACCTCTCCTGACCAAAACATATAAGACTCCTCAAGGAGAAATAAAAACAAACCCAGTCGAACGGAGGGACCCCACAACAGGGTGCACTGTGGAAGGTACGTGGAATCAGGACATTTCCATGCTATAAAGGGGTGAAACAGCTCTCACTAAATCGTGAGCTGAGCAGCCACCCCCCCCACCCCCTCCACACATACCACCTATAACGCCAAGCCAGCTAAAAAGAAATAGAGCAAGTTTGGGGCACCCATTGAGTCATTGGCAGCTCCAGGGCCTGTTCCTGAGAGCAGCAAGATTTAGAACCCCAAAAAGCTAAAGAATGCGCACGGACTCTGAGCGTGGGTGCAGAGCATGGACGCAGAGCGGGGGCCCAGGCAGATGCAAGGGTGGAGGCAGACACA
Source organism: Gracilinanus agilis (assembly GCF_016433145.1). Lineage (NCBI taxonomy): Eukaryota > Metazoa > Chordata > Mammalia > Didelphimorphia > Didelphidae > Gracilinanus > Gracilinanus agilis. The sequence goes on along the minus strand of NC_058130.1, from coordinate 300,643,475 downwards.
GGCATGTGCATAAGCGTGGGCAAAGGCTCTGAAACCCTGAGTGGGGAACCAGCGCAGATGGGTATACAACTGTGGAAGCAGCTCCCTGAGACTTGTAAAGGAACCTCCAGCAGAGGACCAAGCAAGAGGGTCCACCAGGGGGCTTGACCTTGAGAAAAACCAGAATTCAGACCTCAGGACCCAAAAGACTGCAGACAGACCCTGAGCGTGAGGATAAAGCTGAGAAGCTGCTGGGATAACAATGGCTACCCAGAATCAGGAAGCTCAGATGAGAAAGATTAACAAGAAATAGAAATCTTTAACACTCGACAACTTTTACACAGAGAAAATACAGATAAATGAGCAAATAGAGGGGGAGAACAAACAAGCATCCGGACCCTCCCAAAATAATAATGAAAACTGGTCACAAACTCTTGAAAAGTTCAAAACTGAGATGACGAGAAAGATGGAAAAGATTTGGTTAGGGAAATGGGAAATAGCTCAAAAAGAAATCAGGCAAGAAAATAACAGTTTAAAAGGCAGAATTTTGCAAGTGGAAAGTGAGGCTCAGAAATCAAATGAACTGATAAGCAAAGTGAACACCAGAAATGACCAGATTGAAAAGGAAAACCAAAAGATCATAGCCAAAAACCAAAAGATTATAGCAGAAAACCAGTCCCTAAAAGCTAGAATTGAGCAATTAGAAGGTAATGATCTCTCAAGACAACAAGAAGAAATAAAACAAAGTCAAAAGACTGAAAAAATAGAAGGAAACATGAAATATCTTAATGAGAAAGTGACAGACCAAGAAAACTGGTTTAGAAGAGACAATTTGAGAATCATTGGTCTTCTAGAAAAACCAGAAATTAATAGAAACCTGGACTCCATACTAAAAGAAATTATTCAGCAAAATTGCCCTGAAGTCTTACAAGAGGGCAATATAGACATTGAAAGGATCCATAGATCACACTCGATACTCGACTTAGAAAAGACAACGCCCAGAAATATAATTGCCAAATTTAAGATCTTCCAATTGAAAGAAAAAATCTTATAAGAAGCCAGAAAGAGACAATTCAAATATCAAGGAGCACCAATCAGAATCACACAGGATCTGGCAGCCTCCACGCTAAAAGACCGCAAGGCGTGGAATATGGTATTCAGAAAGGCAAGAGAGCTGGGCCTGCAACCACAGATCAACTACCCATCAAAATTGACTATATACTTCCAGGGGAAAGTATGGGCATTCAACAAAATTGAAGATTTCCAAGTATTTGCACAGAAAAGACCAGGGCTAAATGGAAAGTTTGATATCCAACCACAAAAATCGAGAGAAACATGAAAAGGTAAATAAGAAACAGAGGGGAAAGAAAGAAAACTTATAATTTTTAAATTTGCCTTTGTAAGGGCCTCAGTAAGATCTAATTATCTGTATTCCTATGTGGAGAAATGCTATGTATAATTGTCGGTAGTGAACTCTATTCACTACTATAGTATTCACTATTATAGTAATCAGAAGAATAATTCACAGGGAGAGGGTGGAATACTAAATGGTCTAAGATGATATGGAGGGTGGGAAAGAGTGGGGTGAATAGTAGGGGACACCAAGAGAAACTTGAGTGAATAAGAAAAATAGGATATTCTTTTACACACAAAGAGGGCATGGGAAGGAAAAGGGACAAATACTATTATAAGAAGGAGAGGAAGAGAGCATTAAGAGGTAATATTTAAACCTTACTCTCAGTGTAATCAACCCAGAGAGGGAAGAGTAGCTATACTATCCATTGGGATATAAAACTCTTACCTAACCCTTCTGAGAAAGTCAGAAGGGATAAACCAAGGGGAGCAGGGGAGTGGGGAGGTCAAAAAAAGGGAGGGGAGAAAATGGGGAGGGAATTCATTAGGCCTTTAAAAACAAAAAGAGGGGAATAATAAGGGAGGGGGGTAGAAAGGGAAGTTAGTCAAGGGAGAGGATAAGGGATAGGGTCTTAATAGCAAACCACTGGTTTAAAAGAAAATAGTTTAAGGAGAATGGGTAGGAATAGGGGAGGATACGAAAATGTCAGCAAATGCACAACTTATAATTATAACTCTGAATGTGAATGGGATGAACTCGCTCATAAAACAGAAGCAAATAGCAGAGTGGATTAGAAGCCAAAATCCTACCATATGTTGTCTCCAAGAAACACATATGAGGTGGGTAGACATACACAAGTTTAAGGTTCGGGGCTTGAGCAAAATCTTTTGGGTGTCAAATCATAAAAAGAAGGCAGGAGTGGCTATTATGATTTCTGACAAAGCCAAAGTAAAATTAGATATGATTAAAAAAGATAGGGAAGGTCATTACATCCTGATTAAAGGCAGTATAAACAATGAGGAAATAACACTGCTCAATATGTATGTACCAAGTGGCATAGCACCCAAATTCATAAAGGAGAAACTGGCAGAGCTCAAGAAGGAAATAGATAGTAAAACCATAATAGTGGGAGATCTAAATATTCCTCTTTCAAATCTAGATAAATCAAACCAAAAAATAAAGAAGAAAGAGGTAAGAGAGGTGAAGGAAGTACTAGAAAAATTAGACTTAATTGATATGTGGAGAAAAATAAATAGGGAGTAAAAGGAATACACATTCTTTTCAGCTGCACATGGCACATTCACAAAGATTGACCATGTAATAGGGCACAGAATCATTGCAAACAAATGCAAAAGAGCAGATATAATAAATGTAACCTTCTCAGATCATAATGCAATAAAAATAATAATTAGTAAGGGCACCTGGACAGGCAAATCAAAAACCAATTGGAAATTAAACAATAAGATTCTCCAAAATCAATTTGTCAAAGAAGAAATCATAGAAACAATCAACAATTTCCTTGAAGAGAATGACAATGATGAGACATCCTACCAAACTCTGTGGGATGCAGCCAAGGCAGTACTCAGGGGGAAATTTATATCCTTCAGTGCATATATTAACAAATTAAGGAGGGTAGACATTAATGAATTGGGCATGCAACTCAAAAAATTAGAAATCGAGCAAATTAAAAACCCCCTGATGAAAACTAAATTAGAAATACTAAAAATTAAGGGAGAAATTAATAAAATTGAAAGTAAAAGAACTATTGAATTAATAAATAAGCTAGAAGCTGGTATTTTGAAAAAACAGATAAAATAGACAAAGTACTGGTCAATCTAATAAGAAAAAGGAAAGAAGAAAACCAAATTGACAGTATTAAAGATGAAAAGGGTGACCTCACCTCTAATGAAGGGGAAATCAAGGGAATCATTAAGAACTATTTTGCCCATTTATACAGCAACAAATATAACAATTTAGGAGATATGGATGAATATTTACAAAAATATAAATTGCCTAGATTAACAACAGAAGAAATAGAATACCTAAATAATCCCATATCAGAAATAGAAATTGAACAAGCCATCAAAGAACTCCCTAAGAAAAAATCACCAGGACCTGTTGGATTCACAAGTGAATTCTATCAGACATTCAAAGAGCAACTAATCCCCATATTATAGAAATTATTTGATATGATAAGCAAAGGAGTCTTACCAAATTCCTTTATGACACAAATATGGTACTGATTCCAAAGCCAGGGAGATCAAAAACAGAGAAAGAAAACTACAGACCAATCTCCCTAATGAACATAGATGCAAAAATCTTAAATAGAATACTAGCAAAGAGACTCCAACAAGTAATTAAGAAGATCATCCAACATGATCAGGTGCGATTTATACCAGGAATGCAAGGTTGGTTCAACATTAGGAAAACCATCCACATAATTGACCATATCAACAGTCTAACCAACAAAAATCACATGATTATCTCAATAGATGCTGAAAAAGCCTTTGACAAAATACAGCATCCATTCCTATTGAAAACGCTGAAAAGTATAGGAATAGAAGGACCTTTCCTAAAAATAATAAACAGTATATACCTAACACCATCAACAAGCATTATATGCAATGGGGATAAATTAGAAGCCTTCCCTATAAGATCAGGAGTAAAACAAGGATGCCCATTATCACCTCTATTATTCAACATTGTACTAGAAACACTAGCAGTTGCAATTAGAGAAGAAAAAGAAATTGAGGGTATCAAAATAGGCAATGAGGATACTAAGCTATCACTCTTTGCAGATGATATGATGTTATACTTAAAAAATCCTAGAGAATCAACTAAGAAGCTGGTAGAAATAATCAACAACTTTAGCAATGTTGCAGGATACAAAATAAATGCTCATAAATCATCAGCATTTCTATATATTTCCAACACATTAGAGTAGCAAGAGGTAGAAAGAGAAACACCATTTAAAATCACCCTAGACAATATAAAATACTTAGGAATCTATCTACCAAAACAAACACAGCAATTATACGAAAACAACTACAAAACATTTTCCAAACAAATAAAACTAGATCTCAACAATTGGAAAACCATTAACTGTTCATGGGTAGGATGAGCTAACATAATAAAAATGAACATTCTACCCAAATTAATTTACCTATTTAGTGCCATACCTATCAAATTACCAAAAAACTTCTTTACTGAATTAGGAAAAACTATAACAAATTTCATTTGGAATAATAAAAGATCTAGAATTTCAAGGGAAATAATGAAAAAAAATGTGAAGGAAGGGGGCCTAGCAGTACCAGATATTCAACTATACTATAAAGCAGCAGTAATCAAAACAATATGGTACTGGCTAAAAGGTAGAAAGTAGGATCAGTGGAATAGACTTTGGGTTAATGACATGAGCAAGACATTGTATGATAAACCCAAAGAGCCCAACTTTGGGGACATTAATCCACTATTTGACAAAAACTGCTGGGAAATTTGGAAAACAATATGCAGAGATTAGGTCTAGATCAACATCTCACACCCTATACCAAGATAAATTCAGAATGGGTGAATGATTTGAATATAAAGAGGGAAACTATAAATAAGTTATGTGAACACAAAAAAGTATACCTGTCAGATCTCTGGGAAAGGAAAGATTTTAAAAACCAAGCAAGAGCTAGAGAAAATTACAAAATGTAAATTAAATGGTTTTGATTATATTAAACTAAAAAGCTTTTGTACAAACAAAAACAATGTAGTCAAAATTAGAAGGGAAACAACAAATTGGGAAAAAATCTTTATAACTAAAAACTCTGACAGGGGTCTAATTACTCAAATATACAAGGAGTTAAATCAATTGTATAAAAAATCTAGCCCTTCCCCAATTGAAAAATGGGCAAGAGACATGAATAGGCAATTCTCAGGTAAAGAAATCAAAAGTATCAATAAGCACATGAGAAAGTGTTCTAAATCTCTAATAATTAGAGAAATGCAAATCAAAACCACTCTGAGGTATGACCTCACACCTAGCAGATTGGCTAAAATGAAAGGAGGGGAGAGTGGTGAATGTTGGAGGGGATGTGGCAAAATTTGTACATTAATGCATTGCTGGTGGAGTTGTGAACTGATCAAACCATTCTGGCTGGCAAATTATAACTATGCTCAAAGGGCTATAAAAGATTGCCTACCCTTTGATCCAGCCATGCCATTGTTGGGTTTGTATCCCAAAGAGATTATAGATAAACAGACTTGTATGAAAATATTTATAGCTGCGCTTTTTGTGGTGGCAAAAAACTGGAAAAGGAGGGTATGTCCTTCAATTGGGGAATGGCTGAACAAATTGTGGTATATGCTGGTGATGGAATACTATTGTGCTGAAAGGAATAATAAACTGGAGGAGTTCCAGGTGAACTGGAAAGACCTCCAAGAACTGATGCAGAGTGAAAGGAGCAGAGCCAGAACATTGAACACAGAGACTGTGGTAAAATAGAATGTAATGGACTTCTGTACCAGCAACAATGCAATGATACAAGATAGCTCTGAGGGATTTATGGTAAAGAAGCTACCCACATTCAGAGGAAGGACTGCAGGAGAGGAAACATAGAAGATAAACAATTGCTTGAACGCATGGGTTGGGGTGGACATGATTGGGGATGTGGACTCGAAACTGCCACACCAATCCAACTATCAACAATTTGGAAATAGGATTGATTGATGACACATGTTACAACCAGTGGAAATTCACAGCGGCCATGGGTGTGGGGAGAGTGGGGGGGGTGAAGCGGAAAGTAGGGGCATGAAGCATGTAAACATGTTAAAAATGAATATTAAAAAATGTTTAAAAAAATAAGGGAAAATAATATGGATGGAAACACAGAAGTAGTAATAATAACTTTGAATGTGAATGAAAGGAATTGTCCCTCATGAAACAGCAAAGAATAGGAGAGAGAATTAAAAGCCAAAATACTCAATAGACTGTATGCAAGTAACAAAATTAAAGCAGGAAGACACAGAGAGTAAATATAAAGGGATGGAAAAGAATCTATTAGATTTCAGCCTAAGTTTAAAAAATATTAGAGGAAGCAATTATGATCTCGGATGAAGAAAAATTAAACTTTGATGTCATTAAAAGAGTTAAGGGTAGAATTCTTTGAAGATGTCTGCTGAGACTCAGCAAAAATTCAGACATCTGAAAACCCTTTCACACCAATCAAAAACAAAGTACTTTGAGGGAACAGAAAACCAAATCTAACAACAGGATAGAGCTGAGGGACCATCATACTGGAGTCAACTTAAAAGGTATGCCAAAAATATCTTGAATTACTGAATTCTATAACTCTCTGGTTCAAGGGAAAGGAAGAAAGAAGATCCCAGGACCCCTCCCCTACTTACTGTGCTGAGTCTTCAGAAGACCCTGGAATCTCTAGGTGGGCAATGGTGCTAATCTGGAGGGAGTGTCTTCCTGGCAGAGCTGTGCCAGTCTCAGGGCATTGAACACAGATGGTAGGGAGGCAGCTGGAGAAGAAGTGCAGAGTGGGCAGCCTAGTCTCAGCCAAAATGTTCCATCTTGCCCCCTCTGCCCTTCTCAAATTTCGGCCCCAGGGCACATCTAGCTCCAAAGATCAACTAAGCCTTGGCTTAATCTTATCAATAGGGCAGATAAAAAACCTCCAGATGCCAGGGAAGCTCAGTCTCCAAAACTCCTTCCCCACTGACTCCACTGAAAGCCTTGCTGAATAAGCTCAAAGGGGAAGCCTGCAACTTCTAGAGAAAAAGCTGATAATAGGGTGGGAAGCCTATCTTCCACTAGCCGCCACACCTTCACATACACATTCAACCTCTGCTGCCAGCTGGGGAAGATCTGACCTCAGGGCTTATTAATACCATCAGCCTAACCTAGTAAATCAGCAGAGCAGTGAAGAAGACCCTTTAGGACAGAATAGCTGAAACACACAGATCCAGGAAGTAATCAGAGAAACAAGAATATACGCAATTATATAGGGGGAAAGAAGAGAAAAAAATATGAGTAAACAACAGAAAAATAAAAAAAGAAATTACAATCAACAGATTTTATACAGGTAATGAACAGAGAGCAAATGGAACAGAGGAGGACCAAAAACAGAAACTCCAGCAAATTGGACACAGGCTTTGGAAGAAATCAAAACATAATTTAAAAAATAATTAAAAGTGGCTGAAGACAATTGGGAAAAGAAAATAAGTCATCTGGAAACAGAAAATAGTTTCTTGAAAGCCAGAAATAACCAGCTTGAAAACAAGGCAAAGAAGGTGAAAGATGACCAACAAAGAAAATCGGACGAGAAGGAATAGAATGACTAAAAAATGATGGATGAATTTCAGTATTTAAAATTAGAATCCAACAACCAGAAGCAAATGACTTCACAAGGCAGCAGGAATCTATAAATCAAAATCAAAAGAATGAAAAAAATTGAGCAAAATATGAAACACTTCATTAACAAAACCTGATCTTGAAAACAGGAGGAGAGATAATTTAAGAATTATTAGACTACTAGAAAATCATGACAAAAGAAAAACCCTGGACATTATTTTACAGGAAATTATCCAAGAAAACTGCCCCTACATTCTCCAAAAAGAGGGAAAATTGGAGAATGAAAGAATCCACATAGATCATCTCCTACATTTAATTCCCAATTAACAACACCCAAGAATGTTATAGCCAAATTCAAGAACTACCAGACCAAGGAAAAAATATTGTAAATTGTTAAGAAGTCATTCAGATACCATGGTACCACAATTAGGATAACACAGGATCTGGCAGCATCTACACTGAAGGACTGGAGGGCATGGGATATGATATTCTGGAAAGCAAGGGAACAGAGTCTATAACCAAGAATCAACTACCCCATAAAACTGACTGTATTATTGCAGGGGAAAGTACAATAATTTTATAAAATAAAAGACTTCCAAGTATTCATAAAAGAAGACTAAAATTCAGGGGCAGCTGGGTAGCTCAGTGGATTGAGAGCCAGGCCTGGAGACGGGAGATCCTAGGTTCAAATCTGGCCTGAGACACTTCCCAGCTGTGTGACCCTGGGCAAGTCACTTGACCCCCATTGCCCACCCTTACCAATCTTCCACCTATAAGTCAATACACAGAAGTTAAAGGGTTTAAAATAAAAAAAAAATTAAAAAAAAAAAAGAAGACTAAAATTAAACAGAAAAATTGATGTCCAAACAGAACTCAAGAGATTCACCAAAAGGAAATTAAGAAAGGAAAAATAAAACGAAAAGAACAAACAAAACTTTTTAAGGGATCTAATGAGTTCAAATGTTTTGTATTTCTATAAGAAAAGATGATATTGACAACTCCTAAAAATTGTTATTAAAATCAGAGTAGGTAGAAGAAGTATACTTAAAGGGAACAGTGACAAAATGAATAGGATGAATATATATGTATATATATATATACAACTAGAGGTAAAAAAAGAGGATAATACTAAGAGAAATGGGAAAAAGAGACAAATAGGGTAAATTTACATATCATAAAAAAGCACATGATGGGAGTGGGGGAGAAGACCCATACACTAGAAGGGTAAAGAGGTTGGAGACAGGAAATACTTAATTCTTACATGCATTGAAATTGACTCAAAGAGGGATGGACAATCAGATCCACTGGGGCAGAGAATTGATTCATGCCCTATAGAGAAGTAGAAGGGTAACAGATGGACTGGTGGAGATGGAAGCAATACTAGGGAGGGAGAGTGTGTGTGGGGGTAGCTTATAAAGACCCTAAAGAAAAATAAAAGGGGAACAAGAAGGGAAATAAAATAATGGTGGAGATTAGGGGAACTGATTAAAAACAAAACCCTCATTTAGAAGGAAATAGTGAAAGAAGAAAAGGCAGGACAAAGGGAGGAAATCAAAATGTTGGGGAAGACACAGGTGGTGATCATGACTGAATATGAATTGGGATAAATTCACATATAAAATGGAAGCAAATAGAAGAGTGGATTAGAAACCACAATCCTACCATATGTTGTCTACAAAAAACACACATGAGGCAGGTAGACATACATAGGGTTAAAGTAAAAGGCATCAATTGAGAAAAGAAGGCAGGAGTCACAATTATGATATCTAACAAAGCCAAAGTAAAAATAGATCTACTTAAAAGAGATAGGGAAGGTAATTACATCCTGATAAAATGCATTATAGAAGATGAGGAAATATTAGTACTCAACATGTATGCACCAAATGGCATAACATCCAAATTTCTAAAGGAGAAATTGGTGGAACTTAAGCAGGAAATTGCTAATTAAACTATACTAGTGGGAGACCCAAACCTTCCTTTATCAGACCTAAATAAATAAAAATAAAAAATAAATAAGAAAGAAGTAACAAAAGTGAATGAAATCTTAGAAAAATTAGAGTTAATAGATGTGTGGAGAAAAATAAAAAGGGACAAAAAAGAATATACCTTATTTTTAGCAGCACGTGATTCATTCACAAAGACTGACCATGGACTAGGGCATAAAAACATGGCAAACAAGTGCAAAAGAGAAGAAAGAGTAAATGCAAACTTTTCAGATAAAAATGCAGTAAAAATAATAATTAGTAAGAGTACATGGAGAGGCAAAGCAAAATTTAATAAGAAATTAAATAATATGATTCTTCAAAATTGGTTAAAGAACAAATTATATAAACAATTAATAATTTCATTGAAGAAAATGAAAATGATGAGTCATTCTATCAAAATCTATAGGATGCAGCCAAAGCAGTACTCAGCAGAACATTTATATTCTTGAGTGAATATATTAACAAATTAGGGAGGACAGAGGGCAATGAATTGGGCATGCCAATAAAAAAACTAGAAAGTGAACAAATTAAAAATCCTCGTAAGAAAACTAAATTGACAATCCTAAAAATTAAAGGAGATATTAATAAAATTGAAAGTAAAAGAACTATTGAATTAATAAATCAGACTAGAAGCTGGTACTGTGAAAAAAATAAAATTGACAAAGTACTGGTCAATCTAATTTAAAAAAGGAAAGAAGAAAACCGAATCATCAGTATCAAAGATGAAAAAGGAGACCTCATCTCTGATGAAGAGGAAATCAAAGTAATCATTAAAAACTATTTTGCACAATTATATGGCAATAAATATAGCAATATAGGTGAGATGGATGAATATTTTCAAAAATATGAATTGCCTAGATTAACAGTAGAAGAAATAGAATGCTTAAATAATCCCATATCAAAAAAAGAAATTGAACAAGCCATCAAAGAACACCCTAAGAAAAAATCCCCAGGACCAGAAGGATTCAGAAGTGAATTCTATCAAACCTTCAAAGGACAACTAATTCCAATACTATACAAACTATTTGACATAATAGCAAAGAAGCAGTTCTACCAAATTCCTTTTAGGACATAAATATGGTATTCATTCCAAAGCCAGACAGACCAAAAACAGAGAAAGAAAACTATAGACCTATGTCCTTAATGAACATAGATGCAAAAATCTTAAATAGAGTACTAGCAAAAATCTTCAGCAAGTGACCATGAGGGTTATTCACTACGTCAGGTGACATTTATACCAGGAATGCAAGGATGGTTCAATATTAGGAAAACCATTCACATAATTGACCATATCAACTATCAAACCAACAAAAATCAAATGATTATCTCAACAGATGCTGGAAAAGCCTTTGATAAAATACAACACAAATTCTTATTGAAAACGCTAGAAAATATAGGAATAGAAGGGCATTTTCTAAAAATAATATACAATATATATCTAAAACCACCAGCATTTCAATATATTTCCAACACATCTTGGCAACAAGAGTTAGAAAGAGAAATTCTATATAAAATCACTCTAGGCAATATAAAATACTTAGGAATCAATCTACCAAAACAAACACAGGAATTATATGAACACAACTAAAAAACACTTTCCAAAGAATTAAAACTAGATCTAAACAATTGGAAAAACATTAATTGCTCATGGGTAGGACAAGCTAACATAATAAAAATGACAATTCTTCCCAAATTAGTTTACTTATTCAATGCCAAACCTATCAAACTACAAAGACACATTTTTACTGAATTAGAAAAAAAAAACTATAAAGAAGTTCATTTGGAAGAACAAGAGATCAAGAATATCATGGGAAATAATGAAAAAAAAATGTGAAAGATGGGGGATTAGCAGTACCAGATCTAAAACTGTACTATAAAGCAGTGGTTATCAAAACAATTTGGTACTGGTTAAGACTCAGGAGGGAAGATCAGTGGAATAGACTTGGGAGATAACCTCAGCAAGAGGGTGTATTATTAACCCCAAAATCCCAGCTTTTAGGACAAAAATCACTATTTGTCAAAACCTGTTGGGAAAATTAGAAAACAGTTTGGGAGAGATTAGGATTAGATCAACATCTCACACTTTACATCAAGATAAATTCAGAATGAGTAAATGAGTTTAATGTAAAGAAGGAAATTATAAGTAAATTAGCTGAACATAGAATAGTTTACCTGTCAGATCTATGAAAATGGAAAGATTTTAAGAACAAGGAAGAGTTAGAAAAAATTACAAAATTTAAAATGAATAATTTTGATTACATTAAATTAAAAAGTTTTTATACAAAACCAATGCAATCAAATTTAGGAAGTAACAAATTGGGGAAAAAATCTTTATAATAAAAACCTCTCACAAAGGTCTAATTATTCAAATTCATAAGGAGCTAAATCAATTGCACACAAAATCAAGTCATTCCCTAATTAATAAATGTGCAAGGGATTTGAATAGACAATTTTCAGATAAAAAAAATCAAAACTATCAATAAGCACATGAAAAAGTATTCCAAATCACATAATTAAATAATGCGAATCAAAACAATTCTTAGGTACCACCTCATACCTAGCAGATTGGCTAAAATGACAGCAAAAGAAAGTAATAAATGTTGGAGAGGATATGGCAAAATTGGAACATTAATGCATTGCTGGAAAATTTGTGAATTGATCCAACCATTCTGGATGGCAATTTGGAACTATGCTCAAAGAGCTTTAAAAGAGTGTCTGCCTTTTGATCCAGTCATATCTCTTCTGGATTCATACCCCAAAGTTATCACAAGGAAAAAGACTTGTATAAAAATATTTATTACCGTGCTCTTTGTGATGAAAAAAATTGGAAAATAAGGGGATGCTCTTCTATTGGCAAATGACTGAGCACATTATGGTGTCTGTTTGTAATGGAATATTGTGCTCAAAAGATTATTGAACTGGAGGAATTCCATGTCAAATGGAATGACATCTAGCAATTGATGCAGAGTGAAATGGGCAGAATCAGGAGAACCATATACACAGAAACTGACATAATGTGGCACAATTGAATGTAATAGACTTCTCTACTAGCAGCAATGCAATAATCCAGGATAATTATGAGGGATTTATGAGAAAGAATGCTATCCACATCCAGAGAAGGAACTGTGGGAGGAGGAACACAGAAGAACAACAACTACTTGGTCAAATGGGATGATGGGGATATGGTGGGGGATATAAACTAAGTAATCACCCTAATGCAAATGTTAATAATATGGAAATTGGTCTTGATCAATGACATATGTAAAATCCAGTGCAATTTCTTGTTGGCTATGGCAGAGGGGGGTGTATTTGAGGAAGGGAAAGAACATGAATTATGTAACAATGGAAAAATATTCTAAATCAATTAATTAAATAAAATTTTTCAATTCAAAAGAAAAAAGAGTTAAGGAAAGAAATTATGTATTTATAAATGCTAGTATATCATATAAAATCATTTCAATATTAAATACATCTGTACCAAATATAAAAGCTTTTTTTCCCTTTAGAAGTTAATTGACTTTCAAGAGCAAATAGACAACAAAACTATATTAATAGGAAAGATTAATCTTCCCCTCTGTGAAATAGATAAATTAAAATAAAAATCAGAAAAAAAGAAGTTAAGGAGGTGAATAGAATTTTAGAGAATAAGATTCAATTGACCTCCTGACAAAAATGAATGGGAATAAAAAAGAATAAACATTTTCTAAGTACTATATGGCACCCTCATAAAAACTGACCATATATTAGAACATAAAAGCTTCACAGACCAATGCAAAAGAGCAGAAATATTAAACATATTCTTTTCATTGTAAAAAACATCACACTAAAATGCCTGAAGAAAAGAATTAATTGTAAAATATATATTGAAGAATTAGTGGGTCAAAATCCAAATCATAAAAACAATCAACAATTTCACTAAATAGAATGTCAACAAGGACACAACATTCTAAAAATGTTTGGATACACTCAAAGCAGTTAAGGAAGTAGTTAAGGAACATTTTTTTAAAAAATAAATGCTTACATCAATAAAATATAAAAAAATCAGGTCAATGAAATGGGCATGAATTTTTAAAAAATAGGAAATAGAACAAATTAAAAATCTTTAATTAAATAACAAATTAGGAATCTTGAATATCAAAATAGGAATTAATTATTTAAAAGCAGAAAATTATTGAACTAATAAATGAGATGAAAAACAGTTTTTTAATCTAACAAAGTAGATAATCAATTGGTTAATTTAATTTTTAAAAAAAAGAAAGAAGAAAACAAAAATGAAATGAGTGAATTCACAATAAGTAAAGAGGAAATTAAGGCAAGTATGAGTTATGTTGCCTGTTTATATATATATATCCCAATAAGTCTGAGAATGGAAGTGAAATAGATGAATTTTCATAATATACATATTGATTCATAAGATTAACAGAAAATTAAGCAAAAGGCTTAAATGATCACATCTCAGAAAAAGAAATGGAACTAGGAATCAATGAATTCTCTAAGAAAAATCCTGAGAGCCAAATGGATTCACAAGTGATTTCTACAAAACCTTTAAATTACAATTAATTCTAATACAATATAAACTATTTGGAGAAATAGCCAAGAAAGGACCTCTACCAAATTCCTTTTATTTTTTTAATATTTTTCTATATTTAAAATTTTCATTGAATAATTAAGAAAATTTTTCAATGGTTAAATGATTCACATTCTTCCCCTCCCTCCTGACACCTCTCTCCCATAGCCAACAAGCAATTCCACTGAGTTTTACATGTGTCATTTGATCAAGACCTATTTGTGCTAGTGATTGTTTAAATTCTACATCCCCAACCTTAACCCCATCAACCCAAGTGAAGAAGCAGTTGTTTTTCTTCTGTGTTTCTGCTCCCACAGTTCTTTCACTGGATGTGGATAGCTTTCTTTCTCATAGGTCCCTCAAAAATGTCTTAGATCCTTACATTGCTGCTATAGAGGAATCCATTACACTGAATTGTGCCACAGTATATCCATTTCTGTGTATAATGTTCTCTAGGTTCTGTTCCTTTCACTGCATCAATTCCTAGAGGTTGTTTCAATTCACATGGAATTCCCCCACTTCATTATTCCTTTGAGCACAATAGTATTGCATCACCAACAGATATCACAATTTGTTTATCCATTCCCCAATTGAAGGACATCTCTTCTTTTTCCAAGTTTTTGCCACCAAAAATAGTGTGGCTATATGTATTTTTGTACAAATATTTTTCCTTATGATCTCTTTAGGGTATAAACCCAACAATGGTATGGGTCCATCAAAGGCAGGCAGTCTTTTAAAGCCCTTTGGGCATAGTTTCAAATTGCCATCCAGAATGGTTGAATCAATTCCCAAATCCACCAGCAATGCATTAATGTCCCAATCTGCCACATCCCCTCCAATATGTATTACTTTCCTTGGCTGTCATGTTAGCTAATCTGCTAGGTGTGAAGTGGTACCTCAGTGTTGTTTTGATTTGCATTTCTCTGATTATAAGAGATTTAGAACACTTTTTCATGTGCTTATTGATAGTTTTGATTTCTTTGTCTGAGAATTGCCTATTCATATCCCATGCCCATGTATCAAATGAAGAATGTCTTGCTTTTTTGTACAATTGATTTAGCTCCTTATAAATTTGAGTAATTAAACCTCTGTCAGAGGTTTTTGTTTTAAAGATTTTCCCCCAATTTATTGATTCCCTTCTAATTTTGGTTGCAATGGTTTTGTTTGTACAAAACCTTTTAATTTAATGTAATAAAATTTATTTATTTTACATTTTGTAGTAATGGTAATAATTTATGTGGGTTTATTTTGTATCCTGCAACTTTGCTAAAATTGTTATTTGCACTAACTTTTTAGTTGATTATCTAGCATTCTTTAAGTCAACCATCATATCATCTGCAAAGAGCAATAGCATGGTCTCCTCATTGCCTATTTTAATACCTTCAATTTCTTTTTCTTCTCTAATTACTTCTTCTAGTGTTTCTAGTACCATCTCAAATAATAGAGATGATAATAGTCATCCTTGTTTTACTCCTGTTCTTACTGGGAATTTTTCTAATTTATCTCCATTGCAGATGATGCTTGCTGATGGTTTTAGATATATACCATTTATTATATTATATATTATATACTGTTATTTTTAGGAAAGGCCCTTTATTCCTATACTTTCTAGTGTTTTCAATAGGAATTAGTGTTGCATTTTTTCCAAGGCTTTTTCTGCATCTATTTAGATAATTATGAGATTTTTGTTAGTTTGCTTTTTGACATGGTCAATTATGTGAATAGTTTTCCTAATATTGAATCATCTTTGCATTACTGGTATGAATTCCACTTGATAATAATGAATAACCCTAATGATCACTTGCTGGAGTATTTTTTCTAGTATTCTATTTAATAGTTTTGAATCAATGTTCATTAATGAGATTGGTCTGTAGTTTTCTTTCTCTGTTTTCCATCTACCTGGCTTTGGAATCAGCATCATATTTGTGTCCTAAAAGGAATTTGGTAGAACTCCTTTACTTATTATGTCATATAGTTTGTATAGTATTGTGGTTAGTTGTTCTTTAAATGTTTGATAGAATTCAGTTGTGAATCCATTTGGTCCTGGGGATTTTTTCATAAGAAGTTCTTTGATGGCTTGTCTACTAACTATTAAGCTTAAGCTCCACTAGTTTCTCCTTTAGAAATTTGGATGCTATACCATTTGGTGCATACATATTAGGTACCGATATTTCCTCATTATCTATACTGCCTTTTAACAGGATGTAATTATCTTCACTATTTCTTTACTCTTTCCTTTAATCAGATCTATTTTTATTTTGTCTTTGTCAGATATCATGATTGAGGCTCCTGGCTAATATATTTTGCTCCAGCCTTTTACATTTACCCTCTGTGTGTCTACCTGCCTCATGTGTGTTCTTTATATACAATATATGGTAAATCCATTCTGCTATTTGCTTCCACTTTATGGATGAATTCATCCCATTCACATTCAGAGTTATGATTACTTCCTGTGTGTTCCCCAACATTTTGATTTTTTCTGCTAGTCCTGCCCTTTCTTCTTTTGCTATTTCCTTCTACACCAGTGGTTTGCTTTTAATCAGTCCCCCTAATTTCTTATTTTACTTCCCTTTTCACCCCTCCCTTTTCATTCCCCTCTTATTATTTTTTTAGCATCTATTAAATTCCTTTCCCCCTCTCTTTCCCTCCATTTTTGTACTCCCCACCCCACTTCCCAGCTTGTTTTTTCCCAATGGATCTAGTTGCTCTTCCCTCTCAGAATTGATTACAGTGAGAGTAAGGTTTAAGTATTATCTATTAGTACTCTCTCTTCTCCTTCTTATAATGGTGTTCTTTCCCTCCCCTTCCCATTCACCTCTTTATGTGGTATAGATAATCCTATTTTTCTTATTCCTTCAAGTTTCTCTTGGTGCCATCTTCTATTCCACCATGCTTTTATTTTTTGTATATCATATTAAACCACTTAGTACCCCAATCTCTACCTATGAATGTCTTCTAAATACTATAATGATGAATACAATTTTTGAGAGTTACAAAGAACATTTTTCCATATAGAAATATAAATAATTTTACCTTATTGAAGTCCTTAAAGAAAGAAAATTCCCCTCTCTTCCTTATTTACCTTTTCATGTTCATCTTGGTTTTTGTACCAAATTTCTTTTATGATACTGTGAGGGGTATTTAATATTGTGATAAAGTTCTGAAGATCAGTTTGATAAGCCATCAACACTTATTTAATATGAGGAGAAGTAGGTATAAAGAGGTAGAACGAGTGAAAGTAGAAAACTGTAAAAAGAGGGTAGAGAAAATATCTAGTCTATCACACTAAATGTTGCTCTTGTGTCTGGAGCCACCCAGCAGGGCTTGATAACCTTCTTCCAGGGGACCCAGTGGTAAATTAATAGGAGTTCCACCCACATGGCCTCCTCCAAGAGGATTCTCAAGACCTAATCTCTCCAGAAACCAAGAAAGGAGGGTCAGATTCTCACTCATCCAAGACAAACTCCAAAGGAAAAGATCATGGAGCAGTCTTACCTGAAGCATTTCAGGAGCCAAAGTCCCAGTCCAAGTCCCAAGCCAAATCTTTAAGCCGAAGATTGAAGCTGAAGACCCAAGCCAAAGAATCAAACCGAAGACCCTTTGGACAGGAATTTCAGGCCTTTTTATAGTCCTTTTCCCACGTCCCTTTCTGTCTATTCCTCCACTTTACAGGGACCATTGTCTATCAATTTGCTTAATTCTGCCCAGGGGGTGATCAGTTGCCCTTGGGGTTGTCACCTCCCCCCCTTAATAAATAACTTGGGAACTCCCTTACTTAACATTAAGTCAAGGTGTTAAAGGTTTTGGTTGATTAATTTAAAAATAGGCAAGCTGTGAGTTAATCCTTTCTTCACACTGGGAAAGCAGGCCTAACTAACCTATGCTGACTATCTAAGATTAAATTCTCTATCTCACTAACTAACTTAAATCAATAAATCTTGATCGATTCCAACCTCCTTAACCATTATCTGAATCCAAACTCTCACAAATCAACTGTCAGATCCTCTTGACAGAGAGAGACTGATACAGAACCCTGAGACCTCCTGATCCCTCAACAGCAAGAGAAAATAGAGCCCCTTCTTAACTGACTCTTTCTTTTTTAAGTTGGTCTCTTAAAAAGACAGGGGACCAGAGCTGTCTGTTATTGCCTCTTAAAGAAACAGAGTGAGATTAAGTAACTTCCTCTAACATAGAAATTCTGCTCTTAATGAGACAGAGTAAAAAAAAAAAAAAGAAAACTCCTCATAACAATATAAATATGTTGGTGATACTTAAACCAGGAAGAGAAAAAAAAAACAGAGAGAAACTATAGACCAATCTCCCTAGAGAATATTGGATAAAAAGTTTTTAAATAAAACACTAGCAAGGATATTGAACTATATCACAAGATTATACACTATGACTATGCATGAATTTTATGCTAGAAATGCAGGGATAGCTCAACATTAGGAAAAGCATCAGAATAATTTACCTCATTATAACAAAATCAACAGAAATTATATGATTATCTTAATAGATGCTGAAAAAGTTTTTGACAAAATTCAAAAACTATTCCTATTAAAAACACTAGAGAACACTGAAATAAATGAACCATTCCTCAAAATGTTAAATAGCATCTATATAAATGTTTAGCAAACATTATTTGCAATGGGAATAAACTAAAAAATGTTTCCAATAAGACCAGGGTTGAAACAAAGCTTTCCATTATTACCACTACTATTCAATTTTATACTAGAAGTTTTACTATTGAAATAAGAAAGATAAGTTAAGGAATTTGAATAGATAAGAAGAAAATAATGCACCCACTTTTCAGATAATGTGATGGCATATTTTAGAGAATCAACCAAAAAATTAATGAAACAATTAACAATCTTAGCAAATAAGTCCACATAAACCATCAACATTTCTTCCAACTATCAATAAAGTCCACCAGCTAAAGATAGAAAGAGAAATCCCATTTAAAATAGTACATCTGCCAAGAAAAAAACCAAGTACTACACAAAACAACTGCAAAACAGTTTTCATACAAATAAAGTCAGACCTAAACAATTGGAAAAACATTAATTGGTCATGAATAGGCTGAGGCAGTATAATAAAATAACAATTCTATGTAAATCAATTGACCTATTTAGTTTCATACCAATCCAAGTACCTAAAAATTATCTCATAGGAAAAAATAATAAAATTGATCTGGAGGATTTAAAGACCAAGAATATCAAGGGAGCTAATGAAAGAAGCATATGGAGGATGGTGGCTTAGCTATACCAGAACTAAATTATAAAGTGGCAAACATAAAAATAATCTAATACTGACAAAGAAACAGTAGTGACTTTGTGGAACAGATTAAAGCACTCAATATACAATAGTAAATGACCATGGTAATGTAGTATTTGACAAACACAAAGGCCCATTTTAGGAGAATTCAAGAAAAAACTGCTTGAAAAACTAGACAATACTATGGTAGAAACTAGGTGCAGATCTAATCTCACAGAACAGTAATGCACAAAGAATACACAATTTAGAAATAAAGTGAATTCATAAACAAATTAGAGGAACATAGAATAGTTTACTTGTCAGATATATGGATAAAGGAAGTATATATGTCCAAACAAGACACAGAGAATGTTATCAGATGTAAAATACGTAACTTTGACCACTCTAAATTAAAAAGTTTTTAAACAAATTAAACCAATGCAACCAAGATCAGATGATGAACAAGAAATTGGGAAAACTTTTTATATGAAGTATCTCTGACAAAGGCCTCATTTCTCAAATATGTAGAGAACTGATTCTAATTTAAGAGAATACAGAGTATTCCTCAGTTGACAAGTGGTTAAATGATATGCACAAGCAATTCTCATATGAAGGAAGTAAAGCTATCTTTAGTCATATCAAAGAAGTGCTTCAAATCACTATTAATTAGAGAAATACAAATTGCAAAAAACTGTGAGCTACCACCTTACACCTATCAGAATGGTTAATATGACAAAAAAGAAAATAATAAATATTGGAGGGAATGTGGAAAAATTGGGACAGTGATATACTGCTGATGGAGCTGTGAACTGATATGATTCTGGAGAGCAATTTGGAACCATGCTCAAAGGGTTATACAACTATGCATATACCCTTTTACCCAGCAATACCACTAAAACATCCAAATCTCAAAGAGATCAAAAATAGGATAAAAGGAACTATTTGTACAAAAAATATTTATAGCAGCTCTTTTTCTGGTGTCAATGAACTGGAAACTGAAGTAATGTCCATCAACTGGTGAACAACTGAACAAGATGTGGTGAATGATAAACAAGATGATCACCAAAAAAACCTGGAAAGATTTATATGAAATAATGCTAATTGAAATGAGTAAAACCACAAGTACATTTCTAAGTATCAGTATCCCTAATTAAAAAAAAAAGGAAAAACAAAACACTTGAGCTTCAGAGAAATTAAAGTTATAGGGTGAAGAGAGGTATAACAAAGTGAATATTAATAAACAATGAAAAAGAGACAAAAAGATGAATTTATATTTAAATACATTGAGATGATACATGCTCCTTAATTTTATTACTATCATGGTTCAAATAGAGACTCTAATTAACTCCTTAGTCAAACCTCTGTTACAATGGGGTGGGCAAAATTTTATCAATGGAAGTAGATGATATGGTATATAAATATTATGGGATACGATTATGCTGAACTCTTATCAGCATAATGGCCAACCATGATTTGGAAGTCTAGTTACTTACATCCTGAAGAGAGGAGAGGACTTGATACAGAATGAGGCTTTTTTGAATATTAGGGGAATATGATCAGTGTGGGAAATTGTTTTGATTTGCTCTGCTGTATATTTGTAGTAGATTTTATTCTTTGTGTGTCCTCATTGGAGGGAAGGTAATGAAAAAGATGTAAGCTAATTGAAATAAAATGTTCCCTCTCAAAAATTAAAAGGAAAATGCTTAATTTTGTGTCAGAAAGCTATGTATCTGTAAAAATAAAATAAATTTTCCAGACTATATTGCATAATGGAAAAGAAAAGGAAAGCACTACATTTGTGAAAAAAATCTAATTACTACTCCAAGTTAATGGCAGGGAATTATTTCCTTGGGAGGAAAAGGTGAATGAATCATTCATAAGTGAATAAACATTCAAATGTCTATTATTTGCCAAGTACTGTGCTTGGCAGTATAGATATAGATTTTTTAAAGTGCAATACTTATTGCTTTTTGTGAGATCCATATTGCAGAGAGGGTTTCAAGCTTCATAAAGGGGTTCAGGCTACATCATAGAATTCCATAGTGCCCTCCAGAACTCTAAGAGAGGGGGCAGTTAAAGGCAGCTGGAGTCCTGGTATTAGAAGGCAGGTCACCCTGCTTGTTGGTATTGGGTATTGGGTATTGAATCTGAGCAAACACATTCAGTACCTGACCGTCAAGCTGTTTTACTTTGGTTAGACATTCAACAATATCACAGTCTACCTTAGATTAGCTATCTTAATATAGAAGAAGAATATTTTTAGGGTTAGAGAGCAGATAAGCCATTCAAGCTACTTTACCCCCTTTGGGGAGAGGGGCTGCTTCTGACATAACTGTTTGAGGGTTTCCCTGACCTTATCGATATTTATCCATCTCTCATCCTTCCCATTCACACCTATCATTAAACCTTTTTCAACTGGGAACAGTGCCTAGATATATATTTTGGGGATATACTCACATCCTCCTTAAGCCAAGTTCCTCCTACGTATAGCCCTGAAGTTAATCCTAATTCTCTGAGCCTGTGAGTTTCTAAGACATCAAGCTTCACCAATCCTATCCTGTGGGTAAACAATTCAGAGAAAGTGATCATCTTCAGGAGTTTAGCCTTGCCTTACTTGCTGTTTTGGCCCAGAAGTTAACAAGACAATTTGTCCACCATTACCAATCTGTAACTGACTGTCCAACTGCCTAGTGGGAGGGGGAAAGTGAAAGAGCACTTTGACAAGATCCTGCCCCTCCCTTCCAGTCAAGCCTGCTTGTGGGTGTGTCTCTCCATAGACCAAAGGATTAGGGAGACTAGATTTCTACAGACCCACTGACATCTTATGGTTTCCCTAATACAACACTTTACAAATCTTATATTGAGATAACTGAAGACTATGTATATAGTAGAGTGGTTCCTAGGGAAGGGAAATTTGTTTTGGATAGTATATGGGATGGTGAAGGGAACTATAGTAAAAAAACAGTCATTTCTTTCTGGAAGCAATGGCAGTGTTGATGTCACTTCTATGTTTAGAGTAAGAACTGAAAATAGGGAAAGAGGGTATAGTGGCACTATGTACAATATTCTGGTGCAGACATTAATTTCAATCCTACATCTATACATTCAGGACTTTCTTTGACTATTATCATTATTTATTTCACTATTATTCATCCTTTTTTCCAAGCTCAGGACAATATCATTTCCTGCAACCTCAGTCAATTCACTTATTAGATGGATTCTAAAATCATAGAGGTTGCATACTATTCAACAAATATTTATAAAGGGATTATTATGTGCTAGACAATGTGCTAAACTCTGGGAACACAAATAAAAAATTAATTAAAACCACCTCTGCCTTCACAGTGTTTGCAAAATAATGGAAGAATACAACATGCAGTGCATGCAATGACTACAGTAACATAAAGGAAAAAGAATATGAAAGTCAAGAACTCTAATCCATTGGAATACTATTATGCTGAAAGGAATAAAGAATTGGAGGGATTCCACGTGAACTGGAATGACCTCCAGGAATTAATGCAGAGAAAAAGGAGCAGAACAAGGAGAACATTCTATAAGGAGTCTGATACACTATACACTACACCTACCTTATTCCACCCAAAGGGAGGGAGCTGTCCAGGTAGGTGACAGGCCCTCAGGTACCTGTGGAGAGGGGGAGGAGAGCAGCCCAGCTGCCTTCCTCTGGCTTTCTAGTTAAGGACTCTGGTGAACTTTGTGCTCCAGCAATGGGAGAACTGGTTCCTTGTGTGCATGCCCATAAAGAGGGCATATCATCTCAGGCATGCATACCATAGTTTGCTATCACAGGTCCAAAGAGTTTGGAACTCAGACAAGTTAGATAGAAGGATATCTTTTTTGAATACTTCCTAAAAGTACTAATCATTAATCAGAGGAGTTTAAAGAGATAGAGGCATCTCTATTGTGAGGCTATTCAGATAGAGGGGGGCAGTAATACTCTTGATTAAAATATTAAAATATTGAAGCTTCATATGATTGTGCTACTTTTAGGTATTATTTCATTTCAATTATATTTTATGAATTCTTATGCTATTTCTGCATGTATATTCAATTACGATATCCTTTAATTATCCATTATCTTTCAACTTGAAGTAATTTCCTTGTTTATCCTTCTTGATATTGTGAATTTCTTTTTTGTCTTCCCTCATCATATAATTGCAACTCCCATCTTTTGTAAATCACCAAATTCACTGTAATTTTATCACAGCCTCCAATTTTCATTATATATTTGTCATTTTAGATGTATATTTGGTGTGAAATAAACTTCCTTATTACTAAATATCCTCCCAGTCCTACACTGTCACAACCAAGGGCATTCTTAACTTCTCATTCTCTCTTCCTTGCAACCCTAACCACATTCAATCTTTTGTCAAGGTCTATTGATTTTATCTTTATTATTTCTCTCAAACATACTCCCTTCTTTCTGGTAACATTGCCCCTCACCACCTTGATTATATTATTTCAATGTCCTTCCTGTTTTTCTTCATGCAATAAATCTTTCCTCTCTCTACTCCATCCTCCTCTCACCTATGGAGATGATTGATCTTGCAATTGTATTTGCTTTCTATTACTTCTAGGATCAAATAAAAATGATTTATTTGGTATTTAAATTTCATAATTTGCTCCCACCTCCCATACTTACCATCCATGATCCAGTGACAAAGGAATCCTTGATATTCCTTGGAAAAACATAATCCATCTCTCCCCTCAGGATATTTTCACTTGCTGTTTCCCATGCATTGAATATTTCCTTTTTAGTTTTCTGCTCCTGGGTCTAAATCCTTCCCTTTACAGGATGCCTTCTAACCTCTCCTAATGTCACTTTGGGAAGAAGCCAACATAAGAAGAACTGGAAATATCCATTATATCCTTACAACATGAAGCTTATTGTGAAATTTTCCCTTGGTTGAGATGTGACACTTTCCTTCCTGGTTAAGCTAATATATTCCATGGGATGCCCCTGTATTGTCAGGTATATATTCCCCTACATAAATATTAACTCGTTTCTGTTTTTCTATTGATTTGGAAATGTTGGTTTCCTTGTTCTTTGCTACATGTGTTCATTGTAAAACTGATATTTGGTGGGAAAGGAATAATAACTTGGATATAGTGCTTTGGGTATATTTTCTTTTTTTAATGAATAACTATTAGGAGTTTAATTTCAATCTTATAATAACTTCTCTCAGACGAAAATATCAAAGATAGATTTTGGTATCACTATTTGAGGAAAACACAGTTACTAACCACTTTCCTCAATTTCCTACTCCTGCTGCTGTCAGACATCAAAGTCTGTTGAGAGAGGAGACAGTAGAGATGTCTGTTCTTGCTTCTTTATTAACTGTCATTATTGTTCTCATCATCATTAATTAGTGCTCATTAAGGTCCTTCTTTGGTCCTCACAATAACCATGGGAGGCAGATGCTATAATCATCTCCATTTTAAAAACTAAGAAATGATGACAAAGGTTTAGATACTTGCCTAGGATATCACAACTAGTGTTCTAGACTGCCTTGCAATATTTGCATCCCTAGCACTTAGCACAGTGAATGCTGCATAGTGTAATCTTAATAAATATTTATTGACTGACTAACTTTTAAAATATCCATTTTGTCAGTTTTTTACTTTCAAAGAAATTCCTTACAAGTATATATCACACATTTTCAGCCATTCTACAACTACTGGACATCCCTTCAGTTTCCAGTTCTTTGACACCACAAAAAGAGCTGCTCTAAAATTTTTTGCAGTTAAACTCCCCTATCTTTAATCTCTCTGGGATATATACCCAGTGAGTACTATTACTGAGTCAAAGTATATGCACAGTTTTATGACCATTTGGTAATTGTTCCAGATTATTCTTTAGAATGGTTGGTTCAGTTCACAGAGTCACCAGCAGTACTTCAGTGTGTACTGATTTTTCTACATCCCCTCTAACATTTATCATTTTCCCTTTTTGCCATGTTATCCAGTCTGATGAGTGTGAGACACTACCTTAGAGTTATTTTAACTTGAGTTTCTCTAATCAATAGAGATTTGAAGCATTTTTTCATATAACTAGAGATATTTTTAATTTCTTTGTTTGACAATCACCTGTTCATATCCTTTAACTATTTTTTCAATTAGGAAGTTCATATAGATTTGATTTCATTCTCTACACATTTGGGAAATGAAGCTTTTGTCAGAGACTTACTAGGAAGATTCCCCATGCCACCCCACCCCCAGTTTGTTGTTTGCCTTTTAATCTTGGTCTCATTGTTTTATTTGTGAAGAAACTTTGTTATTTAACCTAGTCAGTTATCTTTTTTTTTTCATCTCATAATATTCTCTATAGTTTTTTGTAACCCAAATTCTTCCTTTAGACATAGATCTGAAAGAAAAATTATTCTATGTTCTCCTAATTTATGTTTTCAACTTTATTCTTATATCATGTAACCATTTTGACTTTAAGTTGGCATGTGGCATGAGATCTTGTTCTATTTCTACATTCTATCAGATTGTTTTCGGTTTCCCCAGAAGTTTTGTCAAATAATGAGTCTTTGAAAAGTTTGGATCTTTGCCTTTATCAAACACTAGAATGCTATAGTAATTTATCATTACAAGTTGAGTGCCAAATGTTTTAGATTTTTCTCAACTTTATTTCTTTATGATGATCAGATTGTTTTGATGGTTGCAGCTTTCTAATATAGTTTGAGATTTGATACAGCTAAGAAAACTGACTCCATTCCCCCATCCCCCATAAATTCTCTTAATATCCTAGAGCAGTGATGGTGAACCTTTTTGAGACTAAGTACCCAAACTGCAATCCTCATGTCACATATGAGCCTCCAGTCTTAACCCAGACAGGGGAAGGAAGAAGCTCTCTCATTGGGATGCTAGGCAGAGGGGCAGGTGAAGTGAGAAATGTCCTCAGGCCTCTGCAGATAGGGGGAAGCGAGCAGTTTCCTCTACTATGTGTGCCATAGGTTCACCAACGTGAACTTTGGGTTTTGTTCTGACAGATGAGTTCTGCTATTACTTTTTCTAGCTCTATGAGATCATTTTTGGGTGGTTTGAACATTATAGTAATGAATAAATAAATTAGTTTAGGAAGAATTATAATTTTTATGCTATTGACTCAGCCTACTCATGAGCAATTAATATTTTTTCAATTGTTTAGATATGACTTTATTCGTGTGAAAAGTGTTTTGTAGTTGTGATGTTATAGTGCTTGAGTTTGCCTTGGGATACCAGGTACCTAATATTTTTTTACATTTATTTTAAAAGGAATTTCTTCTTCTATCTCTTGCTGTTAGATTTTATTGGTAGTATAGAGAAATGATAATGATTTTTCTGAGTTTGTTTTATATTCTGAAATTCTGCTGAAGTTGTCAATTATTTCCATTAGTATTTTAGATGGTTTTCCTAGGTATACAATCCTATCATCTGCCACAAATGATAGCTTGGTTTCATCATAACCTATTCTGATTCCTTCAATTTCTTCTTCTCTTATTGCTATAACTAGCATTTGTAGTACAATCTTGAATAGTAGTGTCAATAAAGGACATCCTTTTTTTCCCTCCTGATCTTAAAGGGAAGGATTCTAACATATAACTAATGACAATAAAATTTCTGATAGTTTTAAATAGATGGTATTTAATCTTTTTGAATAATTTTTCATTTATTCCTATTTTCTCTAGTGGGTTTTTATTGTTGTTGTTGTTAGGAATGGGTCTTGTGTTTTGTGAAAAGCTTTTTCTGTATCAGAAAAAAACACTCTTTAATGTTTCTCTTGTTCTTTTTTTTTATTGATGTGACCAATTATGTTGATAGTTTTCCTACTATTATATTATACTTGAATTCCTTATATAAAAACTGCCTGGTCATAGTGTATGATCCTTGTGATATATTACTGAAATCTCAATATTTTACCTATTTTTTGCATTAATATTCATTAGTAATATTGGTTTATAGTTTTCTTTCTCTGTTTTTGTTTTTCTGGTTTATAGATCAATACATTACTAATACTATAAAAGAAATTCTACCACATTTACTTCCTCAACTACTTTTCTCTGTATAGTTTATGTGATATTGTTATTAATTGTTCTTTTCCTGTTTGGTAGGGTTCACCTGTGAGTCCATCTGGTCCTGAGGCTTATTCATAGGAAATTAAATGATTACTTGTTCAATTTCCTTTTCTGTGATTGGATTCTTTAAGTATTCCAGTTCCTCTTCTGTTAATCTGGGCATTTATATTTCTTAAAATATTTATCTATTTTACTTACATTATCAGATTTTGGGCACATAATTGGGCAAAATCACTCTTAATAATTGCTTTAATTTCTTTTTTACTAGTTTTGATCTTGTTTTTTTTCATTTTTAATATGGGCAATTTAGTATTCTTCTTTCTTTTTTGATGAATTAGTGATTTATCTGTTTTATAATTTTTTTTTTGCTTAAAGACCATTTGTTGATTTATTTATTAGTTCAATGGTTTACTTAAATTCAGTTTTATTCCTCTGTCCATCTACCTAAATGGCAGGAATTTTTCCAACAGAAGCACAGAACAATTGTCATAGAATTCATGGATTTTCATCTGAAATTGAGTCCTTAAATTTGAATAGGAGAGAAAGACTTGAACCTTGGGACCATTATACTGGCCAGAGGCTTAAATGAGCTAAGTATTGTAACTGATTGTTACATTTAAGTAGTAGTATAAAACAAATAAATGTATTCCATCATTTAGTCTCTTCTGTATAATTTTCCTTAAGCACTTTAACTATGTTGCATTTCTGTGGAATGTTTGCAGCTTGAATGACTTGATCACATGCCCTTTTTCTTGAAGGGATGAATCAATTTTTTCTCTTTTGTAAAACAAAACAAAACAAAAAAATCATGCTTTTTATATGGAATCTTTTTTATCTTTATTCGAGATTCTTTAGGGAAGCTAGATTTGGCTACAAATTTTCATGTTGACGACACTAGAAGT
The DNA here is from genome assembly GCF_016433145.1 of Gracilinanus agilis. NCBI lineage: Eukaryota > Metazoa > Chordata > Mammalia > Didelphimorphia > Didelphidae > Gracilinanus > Gracilinanus agilis. The sequence goes on along the minus strand of NC_058130.1, from coordinate 300,615,011 downwards.
CTAAGTTGCTAAACTATAGGCATATTAACTATGTCCAAGACTTTTCTCCCATTTACCAGCCTAATGATTCTGAAATAAAAGTAAATGAGGTGAGTCTGATATGACTTGTTCTTAATAAACCCATGCTGACTTGATATCCAATTTCTACTGTCTGCAATAATATATATATATATATATTTTTATTTTAAACCCTTAAATTCTGTGTATTGACTTATAGGTAGAAGAGTGGTAAGGGCAGGCAATGGGGGTCAAGTGACTTGCCCAGGGTCACACAGCTGGGAAGTGTCTGAGGCCGGATTTGAACCTAGGACCTCCTGTCCCTAGGCCTGGCTCTCAATCCACTGAGCTACCCAGCTGCCCCTTGCAATAATATATTTAATAATCGATTTCTAGAATTGTGCTAGAAATGAACTCTACGATTAGACCCTATGATTTGCAGAATCCATTATAATTTCCTTCATTAAAACTGATATAATATTTATCCCTGTCCCTGAATGAATTGAACTTCAGGTGTTCACTGACAATTTTGCCAAGGTCACTCACTGTGTACCAGTAAGTCCTTATGGTTTTCTACGTTGTACTACAGTTTGTCTTGGCACATGTTTTTTCAAAGGATTATGTGAGATCTTTGACAATCTCATTTATCTTAATCATTAATAGTTTGTTAACAAGTTTTATTTTGATTGGGAAAGAGTAAATAAGATATGGATTGAGGAATCCATTTTATATATATACATATGTATATATATATATATATATAT
>NC_058130.1:300561213-300613309 GCF_016433145.1 Gracilinanus agilis | reverse complement strand
TTTTTTTTATTGATGTGACCAATTATGTTGATAGTTTTCCTACTATTATATTATACTTGAATTCCTTATATAAAAACTGCCTGGTCATAGTGTATGATCCTTGTGATATATTACTGAAATCTCAATATTTTACCTATTTTTTGCATTAATATTCATTAGTAATATTGGTTTATAGTTTTCTTTCTCTGTTTTTGTTTTTCTGGTTTATAGATCAATACATTACTAATACTATAAAAGAAATTCTACCACATTTACTTCCTCAACTACTTTTCTCTGTATAGTTTATGTGATATTGTTATTAATTGTTCTTTTCCTGTTTGGTAGGGTTCACCTGTGAGTCCATCTGGTCCTGAGGCTTATTCATAGGAAATTAAATGATTACTTGTTCAATTTCCTTTTCTGTGATTGGATTCTTTAAGTATTCCAGTTCCTCTTCTGTTAATCTGGGCATTTATATTTCTTAAAATATTTATCTATTTTACTTACATTATCAGATTTTGGGCACATAATTGGGCAAAATCACTCTTAATAATTGCTTTAATTTCTTTTTTACTAGTTTTGATCTTGTTTTTTTTCATTTTTAATATGGGCAATTTAGTATTCTTCTTTCTTTTTTGATGAATTAGTGATTTATCTGTTTTATAATTTTTTTTTTGCTTAAAGACCATTTGTTGATTTATTTATTAGTTCAATGGTTTACTTAAATTCAGTTTTATTCCTCTGTCCATCTACCTAAATGGCAGGAATTTTTCCAACAGAAGCACAGAACAATTGTCATAGAATTCATGGATTTTCATCTGAAATTGAGTCCTTAAATTTGAATAGGAGAGAAAGACTTGAACCTTGGGACCATTATACTGGCCAGAGGCTTAAATGAGCTAAGTATTGTAACTGATTGTTACATTTAAGTAGTAGTATAAAACAAATAAATGTATTCCATCATTTAGTCTCTTCTGTATAATTTTCCTTAAGCACTTTAACTATGTTGCATTTCTGTGGAATGTTTGCAGCTTGAATGACTTGATCACATGCCCTTTTTCTTGAAGGGATGAATCAATTTTTTCTCTTTTGTAAAACAAAACAAAACAAAAAAATCATGCTTTTTATATGGAATCTTTTTTATCTTTATTCGAGATTCTTTAGGGAAGCTAGATTTGGCTACAAATTTTCATGTTGACGACACTAGAAGTCTAAGTTGCTAAACTATAGGCATATTAACTATGTCCAAGACTTTTCTCCCATTTACCAGCCTAATGATTCTGAAATAAAAGTAAATGAGGTGAGTCTGATATGACTTGTTCTTAATAAACCCATGCTGACTTGATATCCAATTTCTACTGTCTGCAATAATATATATATATATTTTTTTTTATTTTAAACCCTTAAATTCTGTGTATTGACTTATAGGTAGAAGAGTGGTAAGGGCAGGCAATGGGGGTCAAGTGACTTGCCCAGGGTCACACAGCTGGGAAGTGTCTGAGGCCGGATTTGAACCTAGGACCTCCTGTCCCTAGGCCTGGCTCTCAATCCACTGAGCTACCCAGCTGCCCCTTGCAATAATATATTTAATAATCGATTTCTAGAATTGTGCTAGAAATGAACTCTACGATTAGACCCTATGATTTGCAGAATCCATTATAATTTCCTTCATTAAAACTGATATAATATTTATCCCTGTCCCTGAATGAATTGAACTTCAGGTGTTCACTGACAATTTTGCCAAGGTCACTCACTGTGTACCAGTAAGTCCTTATGGTTTTCTACGTTGTACTACAGTTTGTCTTGGCACATGTTTTTTCAAAGGATTATGTGAGATCTTTGACAATCTCATTTATCTTAATCATTAATAGTTTGTTAACAAGTTTTATTTTGATTGGGAAAGAGTAAATAAGATATGGATTGAGGAATCCATTTTATATATATACATATGTATATATATATATATATTCACATAGACATATGTATTCCCCACAAAAAAGTATGATTCCATGTAGTATGTATGGTTTAACTGATGGTCAATACATATAAACTCTGAGTTTCTGTAAGAGTTTTCTTGGTGTGAGTAAAATTAATGTTGAATTATATTATTTATGAGCAACATTTCCATGTGAATCCATTAATTTTCTCAAATTGAACCTCTGAAGGTCAGGCAATTCAGTTTGCATGCTAATGGAATTATTCTTAGTCTACAAGACATCTAACTGGATGGGGACATTTAGTTTTTTTAAAGGTAGGTTGGATATATCTATTCATCTTTATATATAATCAAGAATCTACCATTCCCAAGGCATTTGAAAAATAAAATGTATACCTTTGTTCTTCCTAAACAGTTTACCTAGGTCGATAACAGGGGAAAGAGCCACTGAAAATATAATTGCTACAACTTGTGTTTTTCTAGCCAGAGATTTCAGGAGAAACCAAGTTTTAATGAAATAGATGATATTCTATTTCTTAATGTACTAGACAAAAGTAGGTCCTCCAAATTTCCCTAGCTTATTAAAGTTACAAATGTCCACCGACCTGAGGAATAGTCCCAATTTGTGATGAAGTAATGGAGGAGAGGTTGAGATCTGTAAGAACATATCCTCTTTTAAAATATTCACTAATAGGAAGTAACAGTTACCACAGCAACAAGCAATAGCAGATCAGACCAAGATGAGGAAGAAACTAATCAACCTCCAAAAGATCACCGGAAAAAAAAAAGGTAAAAAGAAAATTGAGCGATTGTGGGAAGTGAAAGTTTAAGGGGACCTTGATATATCAAAGTGTACACTATTTAACCACTATTCAAAAAGACCAAGAAAAATCATCTTTAAAATGAATTCATTTATTTTTATTTTTTATTTTTAGATTAAAAATGAAAAGGACAAGATTGACCCAATGAAGAAGGAATTAAAGAAATTATTAGAAGTAATTTTACCCTATTATATGCCAATAAATCTGATAATGGAAATAAAATAGATGAATATGTAAAACAATGCAAATTGCCCAGATTAACAGGAGAGGAAATACAATACTTAAACAATCCAATCTCAAAAAATAAAATTGAATAAACCATCCATGAACTCCCTAAGAAAAAAATCCACATTCCTAGTTGGATTCACAAGTGAATTCTATCAAACATTTAAAGAACAATTAATTCCAACACTATGTAAACTATTCAGAAAAATAACTCTGGAAGGAACTCTACCAAATTTCTTCTATAGCACAAATATTGTGTTGATCCCTAATTCAGGATGAACCAAAACAGAGAAAGAAAACTGTAGTCCTATATCCTTAGTGAATATTGATGTAAACATTTTAAATAAAATATTAGCTAGCAAATTACAGCAATATATCACAAGGATAACATACTTTGATCAGGTAGGTTTTATACTACGAATGTAGGGATGAATTGTCATTAGGAAAACTATCAACATAATTGACCATATCAATAAGAAAACCAACAGAAAAATATAATCATTTCAAAAGACATAGAAAAAGCTTTTAACCAAAGTACAAGACCTATTCCTAACAAAAATCACTAGAGAATATTGAAATAAATGTAACATTTCCCAAAGTGATGAATAGATCTATTATCTAAACCCACCAGCAAATGTTAAAAGAATAAGTTAGAATCCTTCCCTTCCCAATGAGTTAATGAGTGAAAAAAAGGATGTCTTTTGTCACTACTACTATTTAAGATTGTACTAGAAATGCTATGTATAGCAAGAAGAGAAGAAGAAATTGGAATAGGCAATGAGGAAATAAAGGCTATCATTCTTGGCAGATAATATTTCCTAATTTTATTTACATATTCAGTACCATAATAATCAAAATATCCCCAACTTATCTTATGAAGTAGGGGGAAAAACAATTCATCTGGAAGAACAAAAGACCTATGATATCAAGGGTATTAATGAAAAAGGAAAGAAAAAGGAAAAAAAAGGAAGGTTGCTTATCCATACCAGATCTTAAACAATATTATAAAGCAGTAACCATCAAAATAATATGATATTGGCTAAGAAATAGAGTGGAGGATCAATGCAATAGACTAGTCATTTAACATTCAGTGATAAATGAGCATAGTGTCCTATAGTTTGGCAAAGTCAAAAAAATCTGAATTCTGAAAGAACAACTCATTATTTGACAAAGACTGCAGGAAAAACTGAAAACAGTATGGAAGAAATTCAGCATAGAGCAATGCCTCATGCTATATATATCAGAACAGAAATCAAAATAGATTCAGGATTTAAAAATAAAGTGTGATATATATAAATTTAAAAATAAAGTATGATATTATAAATAAATAAGAGGAGCACAAAATAGTTTTCCTGTTAAACATGAGTAAGCCAAGAATTTAGACCAAAAGAATCCAGAGAAAATTATGAGATATAAAATTGATAACTTTGGCTATATTAAATTATACGTTGTTTTGCACAAGCATAAAGAATTCAATCCAAATTAATAGGGAAACAACACAATGGTAAAAAAGAATGATAGCAAGTATCAGACAAAGTCTTCATTTCTCAAAATACATAGAGAACTGACAATACTAAGCATTTCCTAACTGACAAATGGTCAAAGGATATGAACCAACAATTCTCACATTAAGAAATTAAAATTATATTTAGCCATATGAAAAATCACTACAGATTAAAGAAATGCAAATTAAAACAACTCTGGGACAGGTTCCATCTCACACAGATAAGACTGGCTTACATGAAAAAAAAGGGAAATGATAAATATTGAAAAGGATTTGGAAAAATCAGAACATTAATAAACTTCTGATGAATCTGTGAACTAATACAACCTTTTTTTAGAGCAAAAGGGAAACATGCCCCACAGGGCATAAGACTGCATACCATTTGACTCAACATTATTCTAAAGATATTAAAGATACAGGGAAAGAATCTACATGTACAAAAATATTTATAGCAGTTCTTTTTGGGGTGACAAAGAAGTAGAAATTTAAAGGATGTTCATTAATTAGAGAATGGCTGAACAAGTTGTGGTATATGCTTGTAATGGAGTACTGTTGCGCCATAAAAAAGTGACAAACAAGATTATCACAACATACCAAGAAAAAACTTATATGGATTGATGTCAAGTGAAATGAGCAGAACTGGAATAACACCGTTCCCAGTAAATAATGTATGATGATCAACTGTGAATAGTTTAACTATTATCAACACTGTAAGGATCTTGTATAACTTCAAGGGACCTATTAAAAAAATAATAACCATCACCTTAGAAGGAAGGAATCCAAATGCAAGTTGAATCATGACATTTTTTACTTTTATTCCTCCACAAATTTTTCTCTAGTGTAAGCAATGTCTCTTCTTTCAAAACATGAAGAAAACAGAAATATGTATTATATGATAATTTATGTACACACCGTGTCATATTATCTTTTTAAAAAAGAGAGTGGGGTGATGAGAGGGAGGAAGAGAGAACATAGAATGCAAAATATCAGAAAATAAATATATAAAAATCATATTTACCCATAATCTAAGAAAAAGGAAAATTTATATTATGTATACATATATATCCACTAATGTGTTCTGCTGGGGGAGATACAAATGTTTTACTGTTTGATTAGTCAGGAAGAAGACACATCTCCCTTATGAATGTAAAAAGGGGAAAATGGGAAAGATTTTGGTTGGACTGGATATTTAAAGTTTGGTTACCAGGAATCAATTACTCGTTTCCAAAATAACAGACTCAAGTCAGGATGACTTTTATGGTGGTTTATTTACAATTAGGAAGGTTGAAGGTAGGGAAAATGAGAGATAGAAACTCTGGCCTGGACTGGAGGCCCAAACCAGATAGGGCTTCAGAGGCCCTAGCAGAGGGGGCACAGAAGTGAATTAAACAAGGCTTCTAGCCACAAGGCCTCCTCCAATATGAGAGGCCTCTTGAGGCTAAGATCTCCAGAGATGCCGAGAGAAAAAGGAGAGTCAGCCTAACTTACCCATGTGACAATTGAAAGGGAAGTAGTCTGAGGTTTCACGAGAGCGCCCCCAACACCAAGTTCAAAAGGCAAAAAGCCCCTCACAGGAAGTTACCATCATATTTAAAAGATAGCAGTTTTCGTCACTTCCTGAGTCTACCTCCAGTTTTACATGGACAAACGGCAGCCTCAACCCTGTTTTGGACTGCCCAGGGGGCAGTCACTTGTTTCTGATTTGTCACTTACTATCACATGTGGGTCACAGACTTCCCCACTCTGCACTTAATTCTAAGTTGGGTGGGGTGACATTATTCCTGGTGGCTAAAGTCTAAAGAATGAATGAGGGTGAGCTAATTCCATTTTCACATGAAAGAGAATCAGTCCTCACAGAGTGGTTTTATGTGCAGAGCTGATGAATGATCAACCAATCCTTTAGTAATAGGCTTGCCCCTTATTTTTTTTTAAAAGGTGTATAATTAAAGAAATGACTTCATTTATTTACTGGTTAAAATTCTGAACATCATACATGCCACATGGGTTTATTCATACTGATTTCATTTGAATTTTTCTGAACAAATCTTAATATTTAGAGTCCAGTAGCATTCATTTTCCATATAATTGGGTGAAAATAGGGAAGAGTTAAGTAAATTTCAGGGGAAAAATTAAGCTTCTTCCAAACTTTTTTTTAATATAAAATTTATTTATTTATTTATTTTAGAAAAATTTCCCATGGTTACATGATTTGTGTTCTTTCCCTCCTTTCCTCCTGTCCCCTCCCATAGCCAATGAGCAATTCCACTAGGTTTTATATGTGTCATTGATCAAGACCTATTTCCAAAATATTAATATTTGTGTCTAGAGTGTATATCCCCAATCATATCCCCATCATCCTATGTGATCAAGCAGTTGTTTTTCTTCTCTGTTCCTACTCCCACATTTCTTTCTCTGGATGTGGCTTGTGTTCTTTCTCATAAGTCCCTCAGAATTGTCCTGGGTCATTGCATTGCTGCTAGTAGAGAAGTCTATTATGTTTGATTGTGCCAGAGTGTATTGGTTTCTGTGTACAACATTCTCCTGGCTCTGTTTCTTTTACTCTGCATCAATTCCTGGAGATCATTCCAGGTCACATGAAATTCTTCTAGTACATTAATCCTTTTAGCACAATAGTATTCCATCACCAATAGATACCAGAATTTGTTCAGCCATTTTCCAATCCAAGGGCATCCCCTCATTTTCCAATTTTTTGCCACCATAAGGAGCATGGCTATAAATATTTTTGAACAAGTCTTTTTCCTTTTTATGTCTTTGGGGTATAAACCCAGCAGTGGTATGGCTGGAACAAAGGGCAGGCAGTCTTTTAGTGCCCTTTGGGTGTAATACAAATTGCCTTCCATAATGTTTGGATCAATTAGCAACTCCACCAGGAGTGCATTAATGTCCCAATTTTGCCACATTCCCTCCAACATTTCTTCCAAACTATAGGATCAAAATAGATCCTATAATCTGTTTTCTATCTTCTGTGAATATCCAGCTCAATTTGCATTTGTAGGACTCTTCTCTATTTTATTATTTCTAACTAAATAATCTAAACTGAGCAGAAATTTAGTATAGTGGGAAGAGCATAAGATTTTTAGTAAGGGTTAACTGAGGTAAATGTTACTTAAGACTATTACTAACTGGTTTCACCAAGTCACTTAATTTCTCTGAACCACAGTTTATTCTTTGTAAAAGGGAGATTAAAAATAAGCATAGTCCATATGATAGTTCTGAGTGTCAATTGTTCCATACATATATTTACACACAGATTTGTGTCACTATATAAAATAAACACATATGTTAATATGTACTCTCTATCTATCTGAATGAGATGGAATACTGTATTCTATAAATAATGATGCTAGGGATGGGTTTAGAAAAATATGAGATTTTGTGTATGAACTGATACCTCATAAAATGAGCAGAATCAGGCAAAAATCTACTTAGCAGCATTAACATTTTAAAGGCAATCAAAGTGGAAATATTTTTAACTGTGATTGATTTTGAAGATTCAACATAAAGACTTCTGTTGTAACTATGCACATGCAGATAGAGAATTGATGGACTCAAAGTGAAGATTGAAATATTGAAATATATATAGATTTTTCTTTTTTCTTTTTCTTGATTTTTTTGAACATCAAAAATTTAGAAATTTGAGTTACATGACTATTTTTGTAATAGTTTTTTTAAACCCTTTACTTCTGTGTATTGGCTCTTAGGTGGAAGAGTGGTAAGGGTGGGCAATGGGGGTCAAGTGAATTGCTCAGGGTCACACAGCTGGGAAGTGCCTGAGACCGGATTTGAATCTAGGACCTCCTGTCTCTAGGCCTGACTCTCAATCCACCGAGCTACCCAACTGCCCCTATAGTATAGTATATGTCTCTTTTTATTTTTCAGGGTATCTATCTCTCTGTAGAACCCACTTTGTATATAACACTCTAGGCTTATCAGTCATACTCCCAATAATACAAAGAATATATAAGTTTAAAAGCCTTATACTTTGAGAGAAAAAAGGATTAGGAAATTGAATAAGAAAATTATCTAAGTATTTCTAAAAATAATTGTTGAAAATGTCAAATCTCACATAATGGAATTTCTAGCTTAAAGTGACTGACAGTACTTATTCTTTGTTTTCTTCTGATTTATATATATATATATATANACTGGATATTTAAAGTTTGGTTACCAGGAATCAATTACTCGTTTCCAAAATAACAGACTCAAGTCAGGATGACTTTTATGGTGGTTTATTTACAATTAGGAAGGTTGAAGGTAGGGAAAATGAGAGATAGAAACTCTGGCCTGGACTGGAGGCCCAAACCAGATAGGGCTTCAGAGGCCCTAGCAGAGGGGGCACAGAAGTGAATTAAACAAGGCTTCTAGCCACAAGGCCTCCTCCAATATGAGAGGCCTCTTGAGGCTAAGATCTCCAGAGATGCCGAGAGAAAAAGGAGAGTCAGCCTAACTTACCCATGTGACAATTGAAAGGGAAGTAGTCTGAGGTTTCACGAGAGCGCCCCCAACACCAAGTTCAAAAGGCAAAAAGCCCCTCACAGGAAGTTACCATCATATTTAAAAGATAGCAGTTTTCGTCACTTCCTGAGTCTACCTCCAGTTTTACATGGACAAACGGCAGCCTCAACCCTGTTTTGGACTGCCCAGGGGGCAGTCACTTGTTTCTGATTTGTCACTTACTATCACATGTGGGTCACAGACTTCCCCACTCTGCACTTAATTCTAAGTTGGGTGGGGTGACATTATTCCTGGTGGCTAAAGTCTAAAGAATGAATGAGGGTGAGCTAATTCCATTTTCACATGAAAGAGAATCAGTCCTCACAGAGTGGTTTTATGTGCAGAGCTGATGAATGATCAACCAATCCTTTAGTAATAGGCTTGCCCCTTATTTTTTTTTAAAAGGTGTATAATTAAAGAAATGACTTCATTTATTTACTGGTTAAAATTCTGAACATCATACATGCCACATGGGTTTATTCATACTGATTTCATTTGAATTTTTCTGAACAAATCTTAATATTTAGAGTCCAGTAGCATTCATTTTCCATATAATTGGGTGAAAATAGGGAAGAGTTAAGTAAATTTCAGGGGAAAAATTAAGCTTCTTCCAAACTTTTTTTTAATATAAAATTTATTTATTTATTTATTTTAGAAAAATTTCCCATGGTTACATGATTTGTGTTCTTTCCCTCCTTTCCTCCTGTCCCCTCCCATAGCCAATGAGCAATTCCACTAGGTTTTATATGTGTCATTGATCAAGACCTATTTCCAAAATATTAATATTTGTGTCTAGAGTGTATATCCCCAATCATATCCCCATCATCCTATGTGATCAAGCAGTTGTTTTTCTTCTCTGTTCCTACTCCCACATTTCTTTCTCTGGATGTGGCTTGTGTTCTTTCTCATAAGTCCCTCAGAATTGTCCTGGGTCATTGCATTGCTGCTAGTAGAGAAGTCTATTATGTTTGATTGTGCCAGAGTGTATTGGTTTCTGTGTACAACATTCTCCTGGCTCTGTTTCTTTTACTCTGCATCAATTCCTGGAGATCATTCCAGGTCACATGAAATTCTTCTAGTACATTAATCCTTTTAGCACAATAGTATTCCATCACCAATAGATACCAGAATTTGTTCAGCCATTTTCCAATCCAAGGGCATCCCCTCATTTTCCAATTTTTTGCCACCATAAGGAGCATGGCTATAAATATTTTTGAACAAGTCTTTTTCCTTTTTATGTCTTTGGGGTATAAACCCAGCAGTGGTATGGCTGGAACAAAGGGCAGGCAGTCTTTTAGTGCCCTTTGGGTGTAATACAAATTGCCTTCCATAATGTTTGGATCAATTAGCAACTCCACCAGGAGTGCATTAATGTCCCAATTTTGCCACATTCCCTCCAACATTTCTTCCAAACTATAGGATCAAAATAGATCCTATAATCTGTTTTCTATCTTCTGTGAATATCCAGCTCAATTTGCATTTGTAGGACTCTTCTCTATTTTATTATTTCTAACTAAATAATCTAAACTGAGCAGAAATTTAGTATAGTGGGAAGAGCATAAGATTTTTAGTAAGGGTTAACTGAGGTAAATGTTACTTAAGACTATTACTAACTGGTTTCACCAAGTCACTTAATTTCTCTGAACCACAGTTTATTCTTTGTAAAAGGGAGATTAAAAATAAGCATAGTCCATATGATAGTTCTGAGTGTCAATTGTTCCATACATATATTTACACACAGATTTGTGTCACTATATAAAATAAACACATATGTTAATATGTACTCTCTATCTATCTGAATGAGATGGAATACTGTATTCTATAAATAATGATGTTAGGGATGGGTTTAGAAAAATATGAGATTTTGTGTATGAACTGATACCTCATAAAATGAGCAGAATCAGGCAAAAATCTACTTAGCAGCATTAACATTTTAAAGGCAATCAAAGTGGAAATATTTTTAACTGTGATTGATTTTGAAGATTCAACATAAAGACTTCTGTTGTAACTATGTACATGCAGATAGAGAATTGATGGACTCAAAGTGAAGATTGAAATATTGAAATATATATAGATTTTTCTTTTTTCTTTTTCTTGATTTTTTTGAACATCAAAAATTTAGAAATTTGAGTTACATGACTATTTTTGTAATAGTTTTTTTAAACCCTTTACTTCTGTGTATTGGCTCTTAGGTGGAAGAGTGGTAAGGGTGGGCAATGGGGGTCAAGTGAATTGCTCAGGGTCACACAGCTGGGAAGTGCCTGAGACCGGATTTGAATCTAGGACCTCCTGTCTCTAGGCCTGACTCTCAATCCACCGAGCTACCCAACTGCCCCTATAGTATAGTATATGTCTCTTTTTATTTTTCAGGGTATCTATCTCTCTGTAGAACCCACTTTGTATATAACACTCTAGGCTTATCAGTCATACTCCCAATAATACAAAGAATATATAAGTTTAAAAGCCTTATACTTTGAGAGAAAAAAGGATTAGGAAATTGAATAAGAAAATTATCTAAGTATTTCTAAAAATAATTGTTGAAAATGTCAAATCTCACATAATGGAATTTCTAGCTTAAAGTGACTGACAGTACTTATTCTTTGTTTTCTTCTGATTTATATATATATATATATATATATATATATACATATATATATATATATATATAACACTAATAATATGTCATGCAACATCAGAGCATGTTTGGTAGGAATAGAGCACTTTGTTTGAAAATACAATCTTCTTTTAATGCTTAAAGACCACTCAGCAATTGTGATTAATTGAAACAATACATTTAAATGTTCCTGGACTGCCACTGGCTTATTAAAGGAGATAATTCCCTCTTTCTTCTGCTTCTTTTATGTAATGTAACATTGTTTGTGGTATGGTCCTTGGTATCCAGGAAAGGCAGGGTTGCAGGTACCTAAACTATTTCCACAATATATAAGCCTACTGGGAAATGTGACACATCAACTATTTAGACTTTACCATTCCCATTTTCGTGATTATTAGGACATTAAGTTTAGCATAAAGCAATTTAGGTTTGTGTTAGCAAGAACTGGTGATCATCTCTCACCCCTGACCTTCAGGTTAATGAGAAGTTCCTCTGGGTAATTGTCCCATCTTAAGACATCTCTGTGCTGTGTAATCTTTATTGGTGTAAAATGACATTTAAAGTTTGTTTTACATGAGTTAGTTAGAACACATTATTTCAGCAGTGAGCAATAATTATCTGCCTTCTAGCTGAAAATACATGCTGGGGATAAATTGTGTTCATCTGGTAGCTTTTGTTTGGAAGACAAGTTAATTAAATGAAGAATGCTGAAAAATATGTCTGCCCACTGAGTGTTGATGGAATAACAATATTACTTTACAAGACATTATTCCAAACACAACAACTTGGCTTTTGTTATGAAGTTATGAAAGACAATGTGGGAAATGAAATCTTGTAAACAACATTTGTGGTCCAAAAAAGGAAGAAATAAACAGTGAAAGAAGCAGATAATACAAAATATCTATTTATTTCAATCAAGTCTTGAAAGAATAAAATATTCTGTGCCCAGTTGGCATTTATGAATTTCAGCATAAGCATGAACTATTGCATTTAACTTATACAATTTTATCAATAATGTTGAACTTTTTATTTATACAAAAATTCACAACACACTTATCATGATGATCATTGCCTTTCTTTTTTTTTTAGAGGGAGCAAAATAATTTATTAATACTCATAGCAAAATACAGAAATAGGAGGATTTATGATGTTCAGTCAGAGATAGAATCATCACATGAATCCTCCCTTGACCCAGATATCGCAAGGAACAGCATACAGGTTCAGGCCCAAAGAAGCATCAGAAGGCACAGAGTTTCTGGGAACTTAGGTTAACCTAAATTTTTTGTACAACGGGCCTGCCATAGTAATTGCCATATTGCTTGTGAGGCAAAGGAACATAGACCAACAACAAAAGTGAAGTTTCTAAAGGTTATTATAAAGGCTTGAAGAAAGTGGAATTATAAAAAAGCTGTACCTCAAAATAGTTTAAGCATCCAGTTCTATCTAGAAATGAATGAAGTTAAGTCTCCATGTGTCAATGTTATGGAACAGGAACTAAACCAAGGAGAGTAGGATCATGGATTCCTCTTTCTGTTCAACAACAACATTTTCTACCATGGACCTCAAATTTTTATTTCTCTTATTCTGGAAAGGGTTTAAAGTTCCCTACAAACACCATCAGTGATTTCTATGAAAATCTACTACTATGATGTGTTCAACATTACTCAAGTTTTAGAAGGGCCCCCTGAAAGACAAAACTTGGGTCTTTACAGTATTCCCTCCTTTTAGACTACTAACTGTGACTCCTTGTCCTCCTTTCTTAATGACTGAATTACAATGATCTTTCCTGACAGCTGGGTCTATTTTTAGATTTTGATCCACTGGGAGATCCTAGTTATAATGAGGGCAGTCAAATAAATGGCCTTTTTAATATGCTTTTGTGGAACAGGAGGTTAGGGGTAAGATAAGATGCAGTCTTACAAATATGAACATGTTTATAGGCAGTAGAGAAGCAAGCAAAGGCTAGTAGACATGGAGAGATCCCAGATAAGTGAGAGCAATGGTAATAGAAGGAGAAAGAGCAATCAGCAAGAGAAAATGGGATGGAATGGGATCAACTATGCATCTAGAAGGGTTTACATCAGCAAGGAGAAAAGCCACCTTCTCATGTGAGACTAAAGTGAAGAAAGAGAGTGGCATATGGGTGGCATTAGGAGGAAAAGAGGAGAGGGATCTCAGAGAATGACCTCAGTTTTCCAGTAAAAGAGGTTTGCAGCTAAGAAGATAGGTAGAGAAGGAGCTGTGAGAATTTTAAGAAGAGATAAAAAAGCTCAGGAGAGTCACTATGGTAAATGGAATAGTAAAAAGTTGGATAGGATTTTAAAGGACTGCATTGCTCCTGTGAGGGAACATAAATTTAACATAAGTAACATAAAATTCAAGTTAAGTAATATAAATTTGTAGTGGTCTAACCATCAGCTTCTCAGTTGTCTCCAGATTCATCGAATTGTACATGGATTGGAACAAAGGCAACAGATGAGAAGAGTCAAAGGCTGAGGCTGGCCAAGACATAGCATAAGCTGGCAAGGGACTACAAGGAAGAGGACTAGGAAAAGTAGAATTGGTCCAAAACAGGCTAAAAATAAGGGGATGATTCCAGGGAAAAGGTAATTGATATGATAGTAGAGCAGACTGGAGAGTGAGGTAGAAAATATATGAGCACAATGACTGGGGTTATGACTATATTAAAATTCCAGGTAGAATGAATGTTCTCCAGTCATTGAATTGACCCTAGGGAATTATAAACTAGTCCAGCTTGGTAATTTGTAATATTTTGTTGCTGTTTTGAATTCTCATATGACAACAGACTCCATGACTGGTCCATTCTATAGTTGGATTTAAGAGAATTAGGAGTCAAACAAGTATTTGGAATTGTTAGGAACAGTTGCTTGGAGATAATGACTTGTAAACTCAGCTATGTTCTGATGTTGTCAAGAGAAGAAATTCCAGGACTGGTTTTCCTTTTTTATTTGATGATTAGGATAATAATTTCTCCAAGAATCTTGCTGTGAGTTAACAATGAATTGGGTCATACCTGAAGTAGTATTGTGATTCAACACTGATAGGTCCAGGCTGGCATGAGAAAAAAGGAAAATAATAAATGTTGGAGAAATTGTGGAAAAATTAGGACACTAATATACTATTGGTAGAACTGTGAATTGATCCAGCCATTCTGGAGATCAATCTGGAACCATGCCCAAAGGACTATAAAACTCTGCATACTCTTTGATTCAGCAATACCAATACTATATCTGTATCCAAAGGAAGAAAAAAAAAGATAAAAGGACCTACTTGTTCAAAAAGATATTTATAGTAGCTCTTTAGTGTGATAAAGAACTGCAAATTGAAGGGTACCCATCAATTGGGAAATGGACAGAGAAGCTGTGATAAATGATTATAATGGAATACTATTGTACCATAAGAAATAGCAATCAAGAAAATCAAAAAAGAGCTTGCAAGATTTACATGAAATGATGCAAAGTGAAGTGAGAAGAATCACGAGAATCTTGTACATAGTGAGCAATAAATGAACAATTTATTCAACAGCAATTGACAATGAGCAATTGTGAATGACTGAAGTATTCTCAACAATGCAAGGATTCAGGACAACTCCAAGTGACTCCTGAAGAAAAAGAGTATTCTCAGTCACAGAAGTAACTGTCAGAGTTTGAATCTAGATTGAAACACACTCTTCTTTATTTTATTTTCCATCTGAATTTTTCTCTGGTGTAAATTATATGTCTTTCATAACATGATTACAGTGGAAATATGTATGTTACAATCCATATGATATTACCTGATGTACTGGGAAGAGTGAAGAGTAGGAGAGAGGGAGAAAAAATGGATAACAACATTTGAGAAAAGAATTATTAAAAATTTTATTGATGTATAAACTGGAAAATTTTTAAAAATATTATTAAAGAAATTAGCTCTTCTCAGTGGTGCTATATAATTCTTTAACACTACTTCTATGAGATAGCTTGGTGGTACAGTAGATAGAAAACTAGTCCTGGAGTCAGGATGATCTGATTTCAAATCTGGACTCATACATTTTCTAGCTAAATGACCCTGGACAACTAGCTTAACCCTGTTTGCATAATCTTTGCCCTTCTGTCTTAGAGTTATTGCTAAGAAAAGTTTAAAAAGTAGTTGTTTTGTGTTGTCTATTTTTTAATACTCTAAAATTAGAATATTAAGTTAGATATTAAATCACAAGTTCTTGGTAATCAGGCCAAGGAGAAAAAAATTAAAATGAATTTTGCTGTTTCCTTCTGTCAGACAATACTCACCAGGCCTTTTCCAACTTACTGGTGTGGTACTAATGACAAAGCTATATAATCCTATGGGGATTACATAGGTAGTGGATTGAATGTGAATAGATAGTCTAGTTGAATCCCCAAAGCCATCAGGGTTTGAATCTAATCAGAGCTTTAAGATAAAGAGCTTAAGTTTCATTTATAGGTGACTGCCAGGGAGGTAACTTGAACTATTATAATGAAGATATTCTATGGATTGACTAATAAGGAATGAGAAATGATAATAATTGAAGCAAGAAAATTAATCCTAACTGTAGTACATCAGTTTAGGCAGTACCTACCAGTTTACAATATAGATTCATTCAACTTTGTAAAGAGGCAATATAGTGTAATAAAAGTCAATCAAACTAGAATGAGTACTTGAGTATCTTTGCTTACACTTATTACATGGCAAATGAGAAATTTGATTCATTTTTCTCATCTGTTAAATGAAATATACTGTTTTGAAAAACTATAATGTTATAAAAAGTTTTTATCTGTTACCTCTTATAAATATATTTTAATTTCAAGAGTCTTTGTGAGGATGTGAGTATATGTAAGTATGTGCAATGTCTCATCAATAGAAATTATAGCTAATAGTTAATGAGAAATCATAAACAAAATAGAACAGGAAACAGATAACTTATCAGATCTGTGGCTAGGAGAGGAATTTATGAATGAGCAAGACAGAGAGAACACTTTGAGATGTAAAATGAACAATTTAATTAAATTAAAAAGAATTTATACAAATAAAACTAATATAGTCAAGATTAGAAAGAAAAAAGAAAACTAAAGGGGAAATTATATAGTTTCTCAGATAGAAGTCTCATATCTCATATCATGCAGAGAGAACTTTGTCAAATTTATAAAATATGAGCCATTTCCCAATTCAATAATGGTCAAAAGATATGAACAGATTCTTTTTAGATGAAGGAAGCAAATCCATATATAATCATATAAATGTAAATTTTGACTTATAGAAGTGAAAATGAAAATATTTCTGAGATATCATTTCACACTTATCATTTTGGCTAAAATGACAAAAGAGAAAAATGATGAATGTTGGAGAGGATGTGGAAAAATGGTATCATCAATATACTCTGTTGGTGGAAATGTGAATTGATCCAATCATTTTAGAGAACAATCGTGAATTATGCCCAGAGAGTTATAAAATTGTGTATACTCTTAGACCCTGCAATTTGGTGTTTGGGTCTGTGTCCCAAAAATGATAAGAAAAAAAGAAAAGTACCTATATATTCTAAAATATTTATAGCAGTTCTTTTTGTGCTATCAAAGTACTGGAAAATGAGCATCTGCTCATTAATTGAGAAAAGGCTGAACACGTTATGGTATATGAGGGTGATGAAATACTATGTGCCATAAGAAAGGATAAATAGATTAATTTTTAAAAATAAAAAAACTACACAAATAATTGAAGAAAATACATTGATTAATTGCATTTTATGTTCCAGGCATTATGCTAAGTACTTGGGGAATAAGATAGGAGAGGAGAATAGAACCCTGAAATTCCTAGGTGCCTCTTCCAAAACATTAGTGTATACTCATTAAAAATTGTGTGAAAACATTTTTGATAACTAGCATAAAATTTGTCACCTTCATATGGCTAAAAGACAAGTGAACCCCTATTTAAGATTCTTTGGTCTTGAATAACAAGAATATGGAGGGGTAAAGCAAAAGAGCTGTTTTTTTCAATATATTTAAAATCAAAAGTAGTCAGATTATCATTTGATAAATATTTATGAAATGACTACTATGTGTCATACACTGCCAAACAATAATAGGGAAATAAAATAGGCTAAATACAATCCATGCCTTCAAAGAGCTGACAATCAAATTGGGGAAACAACAAGAAAATACATATGTAAAAATGAGTTACATATGTGATAAATAGAAAATAAATAAGGTAACACAGGCATTAGAATTAAGAGGCATTTTTAAATACTTCTCATAGAAGAAGGGTTCTTTCATTGTTGGAACTTGAAAGAAGCCAGAAAAGTAAGTAGATGTAGATGCAGTGGGAGAAATTTCTATAGAAGGTTACGAAGATTGCCAAAGTAGTTTCATTGAGCTGTGAGATGGAGTGCCTTGTTTCTGGAAGAGTATGGAGTATAATCAGATAGGACAAAAAAAAAAAAGGTGTGGGAACAGTGGAAAGGTAGGAGAAGGTTCAGTTATGAAGGACTTTGATAGCAAAGTGAGTATTTTGTGTTCTATTCTGAAAGTAATAATCACTAGAATTTATTGATTAAATAGATGACATGGTCAGATTTATACTTTTTAAAAAAATCCCTTTGATGGCAGAATGGAGAAAGGATTTTGGTTAGGGAAAGACTTGAAGCAGGCAGACTCATTAGTAAGCTAATTCAATACTCCAGGCATAAGATGATAAGTGTCTGTGCCAGCTTGGTGACTGTATCAGAGGAGAGAAATAAGGCATATTGGAAAGATGCTGCCAAAATGAAATCAATAGACCTTGGAAACAATTTGGATAGTGGGGTTCGGGATCTGAGATATTAAAGGAACAAGGATGATATTAACAAGCAAGCTAAAATGTGAGCCTGAAGGATTGGTAGGATGATATTTTCCTCTATGGCTGAATGGGGAGGGGGAAGGATCTAGGAGGAAAGATAAGGAGTTCCATTTTGGATGTTCTGATTTAAAATTTATGATGTCTGAAAAGTAATTGAGGATGCAAGATTGGAGGTTGGCATAGAGAGTAGAGTAGGATAAGTAGATTTGAGAATGATTATGAAAGAGGAGCTGATGAAATCAAGTGAAATAGTTTTGAGGGAGAAGATAAAAGGTAGTAGGACACAATCTTGTTGGACACATAATTAGTGTTTGAGGATCTAACAAAAGAAACTGAAAAGTCAGGAGGAAAAACAGGAAAGAGTGGTGTCCTGAATATATAAAAGAAAGTATTAAAGAAGATATGGCAGATAAGAGGCAAGAACCTTCCTGAGCTCTCCCAAATTAACCTCCAAAGATTTTAAAAATAGTTTCTCAATACCTATCAAGCTGTTTAGCATCCATGATACTGAGAGGGGTCAAAGTTGCCTCACAGAATTCCATAGTGCCCCCCAGAACTCCAGGAGAGGGGGCAGTTGAGGGCAGTTGGAGACCTGGCCTTTTATACCAAAAAAGCTTTTTTACTGAATTAGAAAAAAAACTATAACAAAGTTTATTTGGAAGAAAAAAAGATCAAGAATATCAAGGGAAATAATGAAAAAAAAAATGTGAAGGAAGGTGGCATAGCAGTACCAGATCTTAAACTGTACTATAAAGCAATGGTCATCAAAACAATATGGTACTGGTTAAGAGACAGAAGGGAGGATCAGTGGAATAGTCTGGGAGTAAATGACCTCACCAGGATAGTCTGGACAAATATCCACTATTTGACAAAAACTGCTGGGAAAATTGGAAAACAATATGGGAGAGATTAGCTTTAGATCAACATCTCATACTCTACATCAAGATAAACTCAGGATGGGTGAATGACTTGAATATAAAAAAGGAAACTATAAGCAAATTAGGTGAACACAAAATAGTATATTTTTCAGATCTTTGGGAAAAGAAAGATTTTAAGACCAAGCAAGAGATAGAAAAAATTACAAAATGTATAATAAATAATTTTCATTACATTAAACTAAAAAATTTTTGTAGAAACAAAATGAATGCAACCAAAATTAGAAGGGAAGCAACAAATTGGGGGAAAATCTTTATAACAAAAACCTCTGACAAAGGTCTAATTACTAAAATTTATAAGGAGCTAAATCTATTGTACAAAAAAAATCAAATCATCCCCCAATTGATAAATTGGTAAGGGACATGAATAGGCAATTTTCAGATGAAGAAATCAAAACTATCAATAAGCACATAAAAAGTGCATTAAATTTTTAATAATTAGAGAAATGCAAATCAAAACAACTCTGAGGTACCACTTCATATCTAGCAGACTGGCTAAAATGACAGCAAAGGAAAGCAATAAATGTTGTAGGGGATGTGGCAAAATTGGGACATTAATGCATTGCTGGTGGAGTTGTGAATTGATCCAACCATTCTGGATGGCAATTTGGAACTATGCCCAAAGAGCACTAAAAGACTCCCTGCCCTTTGATCCAGCCATACCACTGCTGGGTTTATACTCCAAGAGATCATGAGGAAAAAGACTTGTACAAAAATATTTATAGCCACACTCTTTGTAGTGACAAAAAACTGGAAAATGAGGGTATGCCCTTCAATTGGGGAATGAACAAATTGTGATATCTGTTGGTGATGGAATATTGTTCTGTTCAAAGGAATAATGAACTGGAGGAATTCCATGTGAACTGGAAAAACCTCCAGGAACTGATGTAGAGTGAAAGGAGCAGAACCAGGAGAACATTATACACAGAGACAGATACACTGTGGTAAAATTGTAATGGATTTCTCTACTAGCAACAATGCAATGATCCAGTACAACTATGAGGGAACTATGAGAAAGAACAACATCCACATTCATAGTAAGAACTGTGGGAGTAGAAACACAGAAGAAAAACAATTGCCTGATCTCATGGGAGGATGGGGAAATAATTAGGGATATTAATTCAAAATGAGCACCCTAGAGCATATAACAATAATATGGAAATAGGTTTTGATCAATGACACATATAAAACCCAGTGGAATTGTGCATCAGCTATGGGATGGGTAGGAGGAGTGTAGGGATAGAACATGAATCCTGTAGCCATAGAAAAATGTTCTAAATTAATTAATTAAATAAAAATGGTAAATTAAAAAAATAGTATCTCAAAATGAACCAAAAAAAAAAAGAGTGAAACAATTGACTAGCAAAGGAGTTGAAATAATTGGAGATCCTAGTTGCAGTTCAGGAAGGTGATTGCTTGTCATTTAAAACAGACCAGATTATAGGCCAGGAGAACAGTGACCACACCTCTCCTTAGATCATATATCACAGTGGAAGAAGTAAAAATGTACAGCTCCCTAGAAAATCTTCTGAGACCAACAGTATGAAAAGCCTGAAGTTTGGGACAAATCTTTTTCCACCCCTGGAGAAGAACCCAGCTTTAACATAAAGTTAAAAAAAATAGGGTAAAAGAAGGCTAACAACAAGAAAGAACCTGAATATAGAAAGTTAAAATGGTGATTGGGAAGCCCAAAAGACAAAAATCAAAAGATAAGAAAGTAAAAAAGCTACAGCTAAACCCTCAAAGAAAAATATGAATTTGTTCCAGGTCTAAAAAGTATTCCTTGAAGAGTTTTAAAAAGATTGGAAAAACTAAATAAGAGAAGTAGAGGAACATTAGGAAAAGAAAGAAAATATGAAACAAAAATCAACATTTAGTAAAGGAAGTACCAAAATAATGAATAAAAAAATAATATCTTAAAAAAATAGAGTAGACTGAAAGTCAAAAGGGCACAAAAATCAACTAAAAGAAATCCTTCAAAAGAAGAATTGGCAAAATTAAAAAGATGTGTAAAAATTCACTGAGAAAAAATAGTTTCTTAAAAAGTAAAATTAGACAAAAAGGAAAAAGAGATACAAAGGTCCACTGAAGAAAAAAATTTCTTAAAATTAGACATAGGTGATTGGAAGTTAATAATTCCAGGAGAGATCAAGAAATAAGAAATCAAAATCCAAAAGAACAAAATAGAAAATGTGAAATATCACATTGGAAAAACACTTGACCTGAAACACAAATTAAGGAGAAATAATTTAAGAATTATTGGAAGCTTCTGTACAAAAAAAATCAATATAAACAAGATTAGAAGGGAAACAACAAACTGGGAAAAGTTTTTTATAACAAATTTCTCTGCTAAAGGTCTAATTTCTTAAATTTATAGAGAACCATGAAAAATTTATAAGAATAGGAATCATACCCCCATTGATGAATGGTCAAAAAACATGAACAAGGAATTTTTCAGATGAATAAATCAAAATTATCAATAATCATATAAAATACTTTAAAACACTGTTGATTAGAAAAATGAAAATTAAAATAATAACTCTGAAGTACCACTTCACACCAGATTTTTTTTTTAAATCCTTACCTTCTACCTTAGAATCGATACTGTGACACAGTATCTAACACAGAAGAATGGTAAGTGATAGGCAATGGGGGTTAAGTGACTTGCCCGGGGTCACACAACTGGGAGGTATCTGAGGCTGGATTTGAACCCAGGACTTCCTGTCTTTAGGCCTGGCTCTCAATCCCCTGAGCTAGCCAGCTTCCCCCTCACACCTAGATTTTTGACAATAAAGGGAAGTGAAAAATGTTGGAGGGGATGTGGCAATAACAGGATGCATGCATTGTTTGTCAAGTTATGAACTGCTCTAAAGATTCTGGAGGGCAATTTGGAAGAAGGTTCAAATGTTTATAAAACTATTCATACACTGAAATAATACTACAGAACTGCTACTGGTTCTTTATGACAAAGAGATCATAGAAAAGGGGAAAGGATCAACTTGTATAAAAATATTTATATTAGCCCTTTTTGGGGTGGAAAAAAATTGGAAATTGAGGGCTGTCCATCAATTAGGGAATGACTGAACAAATTGTGGCATGTATTGATGATTGAATATTATTATACTTTAAGAAATGATGAACAGGATAATTTTAGAAAAAATCTAGAAACATATACATGAATTGATGCAGAATGAAATAAGTAGAACCAGAAAAACATTTTGCATAGTAATAGCAATATTTTACATTGATCATCTGTGAAGGTCTTAGTTATTCTTAACAATACAATAATGTGGGACAACTTTGAAGCATTTATGAAAAAGAATACTATGCACCTCCAGAGAAATAACTGTTGGACTCAGATGCAAATCAAAGCACACTATCTTTCACTTTCACTACTTACAATTGTATTTGGGCGTTTTGGTTTTCTGAGTATTTTCTTCCAAGAATGAACAATACTGAAGTATATTTTGAATGACAGTAGATATATAACCCACAACAAAATGCTTACCATCTCTGGAAGGGGGGAAGGAGAGAAAAAATGGTGACATTTGGGATGTTATAATTTCAGAAAATGGATTTTGAATATTATTGCTACATGTAATTGGGAAAATAAAATACCTTTAAATAAGTTGGTCTATCAGATTGGTCTCTCTGAAATTTATGAACAAATACAACAATTGAATTTCTCAAGACACAGTATTTCTTAATTTTATTATTCATTAATTAACTAGTCAAGACATTTTAATCCAATATATTGACTCCACAATACATAGAGCACAAAAGAGGGTTTCCCCTCCTATGGAATACTTTTATATACCACTTGTGAATTCAACATTTAGTCCCTCTCCTTGACACCCCAAGACATTTTTTTGTTAATAGCCATCGAGTAGGTAGACTTTGAAGACCTAAACTTTTTCCTCATTACTTCATCCCAAAAGGAGACAAGTCTTTTTCCATACAAGGTAAATTCCAACACACCTTTTCCTCCCTTCCTTGTGACTGAGTCAACTGATTTTAAGTCAGTCCAGTAAGGTTGCTAGAGCTTTATGACTTTCCTAAAGAATTTGGATATATTTCAAGATATTTTTAATGAAAACTTCCCTGATATGGTAGAAGTAGAAGGTAAAATAGAAATTAAAATAATACCTCAATCAACTCCTGATGGAAATTCTAAAATGAAAACTCCCAGTAATATTATAACCAAATTCTTTAGCTCCCAGATTAAGGAGAAAATAGTACATTCAGCCAGAGAGAAACAATTCAAATGTTGTGCAGTCATAGTCAGGACAACACAAGATTTAGCAGCTTCTACATAAATCAATAGGCTTGTGATGCAATTGTCCAGAGGGCAAAGTAGTTAAAATTTATAACCAAGATTACTTAGGTAGTAAAACTAAGGATAATCCTTCCTTGGGAAAATGAATATTTACCCAAATAGAAGATTTTCAAGTATTACAGAGGAAAAATCCAGAGTCTAACAGAAAATTTAACTTTAAAATACAAAACTGAAAAGAAGCATAGAAAGGTAAACAAGAAAATGAAACAGAAATTTGATAAGATTAAATTGTTTGCATTACTACATGGGAATGTGTGAGATAGAATTGAGTATACTATTCTCAGAATGGGCATTCTAATTTGTTACCTTTTGTTGTCTGAGGACACAAGGACAAGGATAGAAAGGGCAATGAACAGCTCGGTTGCTCTCTTTACCTCACCTGAATTGGGTTGGAAGTACAGGTGTTTTGATTTGTAGTTAAGGCCAGTTATCACTTATTGAGGCTTCACTGTATAGTGAGTTTTGTTTTTTTATATATAATTCTGTATGGAGGAGTTACAGTTATCACAGTATACACTCTGGCTGATGGGTTGAAAAGCGACCAACCACAGTGCTGTGTTCTGTATCCTGGGTGCTTATTGGCTCAGTGGCTATAGATAAATGAGTAAATGAGGGTGGAAAAGGTTTATAGGAGAGTGTGATATGTATATACATAGAGTGTATATGTATACACACACACACATATGAAATAAATATAACACCACTATATTGGCTGCTTGCTGTTCAGCCAGTAAGTATTTCTTAGCCTGTCATTGAAATGCTCTCTTTCCTGAAGGGGAGTAAACAATTGTCTCTTCTTACTCCTACTTTCTGACATTGATTTTGTTTATTTGAGTCAGTCATTTTTTATCTCACACAAGAAGATGATACTTCCAACTTCTAAGAATATTATGATTCTTAGGGTGATTTGGAATGTATATAAACTGAGACCATGGAAATGAGTTAATTATGATGCAAAGCTATCTAAAAAATGATAATATTTAGGGGTGAAAGAGAAGAATGACTTTGAGGGAATAATATAAAAAATAAAATTAATGGATAAGAAATAAGGGTTCACTCAATGAAGGTGAATGAAAATGTAGAATAGGGCAAATTATCTCACCTAAAAGAGGTGAGAAAGAGCTTTTACAGTGGAGGAGAACACAGGGAGTAGTGTGCATTGGTTGAACCTTATTCTCATTAAAATTAGGTTCAAAGAAGGAATAACACACACTCAGATATAGAAATATTTCCTTCCCTAAAGAGAAATAGGATAGGAAGGTGAGTAAAGAAAGAGTGGGGCTGATAGAAGAGAAGACAAATTAGGGAATGTGGTGGTGAGAAGCATACATTTGAAGAGAGTGAGTGAAAGGTGAGAGAGAGAGAAATACAAAAGAGAGAAAATAGGATGGAGGAAAATACAGTTAGTAACTATAATTAAGAAAAGAATTTAGCAGCAAACTCCTGATACAGGTCTCATTTCTCAAATATACAAGGAACTGGTTCAGATTTATAAATCTTCTAAGAATATGATTCATTCCTCAATGCTAAATTGTCAAAGACAGTTTTCAGACACAGAAGTCAAAGCTATCTATACTCATATAATAAATGTTCTAGGAGACATTTAGGGGAGTGAGATGATTGAGATCTAGGCTTAGAGATAGAAGGTCATGTGTTCAAATTTAATCTCATTACTTCCTACCTGCATGAGCCTGGTCAAGTCACTTAACCCATAGTGCCTAGCCCTTCTCTTCTGATTTTAAACCAATTTGCATTATTGATTCTAAAAAGGAAGGTAATGGTTTTTATTTTATTTTAAATCCTTACCTTCCCTCTTGGAGTCTGAGGCCAGATTTGAACCTAAGACCTCCTGTCTCTAGGCCTGGCTCCCAATCCACTGAGATACCCAGCTGCCCCCAGTAATGGTTTTTAAAAATATTATCTATTACTATTGACTGGAAAAATGTGAACTAAACCAACTATGAGTTACCTTCTCATATCTATCAGATTAGTTAATATGACAGAAAAGGAAAATGACAAATTTTGGAAAGGATGTAGGAAAATTGAATCAATAATAGTTGATAAAGTTGTGAACTGATCTAACCATTCTGGGAAATAATTAGGAACTATGTTTAAATGACTATAAAATTGTGTATCCCCTTTGACCCAACAATAGTGCTTTTAGATTTATTCCCCAAACATATAAAAACCCATCTTGGTCACTTCAGTAACCTCTTCTCTTTTATTCTTTAATTTAGATTTTAGAGAAATAATTTGATTCCAAAGATTCCTTTACATGCATCTAAGAAATTTTGGTTGATTTTAATCCAATTATTAATAGTTTCCAAAATATGTTCTTTTATATTGGTTTATGTTTATTTATTTGTATACATATATATATATATATATATACACATATATATATTTCTACATATATTCTTTGTAAACACACAATTTTATTAAGGATTTTATGACTGTTTTCATTTACATCTGTTTTTTATGTTCTCTAAATTGATTATTCTTTTCTAATATGAATGGATAAATAAGGATAAATTTAGTACTTCTGCCTTTTTGGATTTGATTTTAATTTTTGTGTAACATAAAACATGTTCAACTTTGGTAAAAGTATTATATGTTGAAAACTCTTATCTCTTCCTATCACTATCCTCATCCTTATCCCCATTACTCTTTTATACCTATGCCTATCTCTCTGAGTAAACAAAAGGAAAAAAAGAAATTGCAATAGATAGCTTCTATTCAGGTAATGAACAAAGAACAAAAGGACCAGAGGAGGACCAAAGAACACCCAGTAAAAACTCAGAAACTCCAGTAAATTGGATACAGACTTTGGAAGAACTCAAAACCCAATTTAAAAAACAATTAAGAGAGGTTGAAGAAAATTGGGAAAAGAAATTATAAAGCAAGATATCTCATCTGGAAACAGAGGCAAATGATCTCCAACAAGAAAATAGTGTTTTAAAATCCAGAATTGACCAGCTTGAAAATGAGGAAAAGAAAATAAAAGATAAAAACAATGAACTACAAAGAAAAATAGATCAAAAGGAAAAGGACGTTCAAAATGTTGGGGATGAAATTCACCTTTTAAAAAATAGAATAGGACAATTAGATTCAAATGGCTTCACAAAGCATCAAGAATGTACTAAACAAAATCAAGAGGATGATAAAATTGAGGAAAATATGAAACACTTCATTGATAAAACAATTTACCTGCAAAATAGATCTAGGAGAGACAATTTAAAAATTATTGGACTACCTGAAAATCTTGAACAAAGAAGAATCCTGGACATTATTCTACAGGAAATTATCCAAGAAAACTACCCTTATATTCTTGAACAAAAGAGTAAAGTAGAGATTGAAAGAATTTATAGATCACCTCTTGCATTAAATCCCCAATTGACAATGCCCAGGAATGCCATATCCAAGTTCAAGAACTTCAAGACCAAGGAAAATATATTACATGCTGCTAAAAATAAATTATTCTATATCATGAAGCCACAGTCAGGATTACAAAGGATCTGGCTGCGTCCACATTGAAAGAGCAAAAGCACAGAATATGACATTTCAGAAAGCAAGGGAATTGGGTCTACAACTAAGAATCAACTACCAAGAAAAATTGACTATACTCTTTCAAGGGAAAGTATGATCATTTGTAAAATAGAAGATTTCCAAGCATTCGTGAAGAAAAGCCCAAACCTAAACAGAAAATTTGATGCCTAAATACAGAACTCAAGAGAATAACCAAGAAGTAATTGAGAAAGGAAAAATGAATAAACAAAAATAAAATAATAAATATAGAAGAAAAACTGGAAAAATAAATGAGACTCATGGAAAAAGAGTCAACTGCTTGGTAAAGGAGGCAAAAAATACTGAATAAATTAATGTCTTTTAAAAATCCAATGAAGAGAAGAACTCCTTGAAAAGCAGAACTGGTCAAATGGAAAAAAAAGAGGTACACATATTCACTTAGGAAAAGAACTCTTTATAAAGTAAAATTGGCCAAATGGAAAAGGAAATAGTAAAGCTCACTAAAGAAAATCATGCCTTATATCCACGAGACATCAAGAAGCAATTATACAAAGTTAAAACAATGAACAAATATGAGAAAATATGAACTATTTCATTTGAAAAAAATTAACTGACCTGGAAAACAATTCAGGGGCATAATCTACAAATCATTAGATTGTCTGAAAACCATGCTTGTTGGGGAGGAAGCTTAGGCATTATCTTTTAATAAGTCATTAACAAAAATTGCCCTTATATCCTAGAACAAGAGAACAAAAGAGAAATTGAAAAATCCACTGATCATCTTCTGAAAGAGAACCCAAAAGGATAACAGTTAGGAATATTATAGCCAAATTCCAAAATTTTCATATGAAAGAGAAAATGTTGCAAGTCACCAAAAGATTCAAGTATTGTGCAGGCACAGCCAGGATGACATAAGGTTTAGCAGCTTCTATATTCTCTTTCCTTCCCTGAGGTCCGAGGGGGCTGAGGTCCAGAAGACAAAAGAATTAGGACTCCCTAAACCTATCAAATTGGTTATTATGACAGAAAAGAAAAAAATGACAAAACTTGGAGGAGATGTGGGGAAACAGACACCATTGCTTTGTTGGGGGAGTTGTGAAATGATTCAATCATTCTGGAGAGCAATTTGTATCTCTTCCCAAAAGCTTATTAAACCAGTACATACCTAGGTTTCTATCCCAAAGAGATTAAAAAAAGAAGGACCTCTATGTACAAAAAATAATATATTAAGTTAGCTCTTTTAGTTGGGGCAAAGAATTGGAAAGTGAGAGGAAACTCATCAATTTGGAAATGGCTTATTCAGCTCATTCAGTTAAAATACATGATTTAGTGGAATAGTTTTGTTCTGTAAGAAACGGCAAGAGAAGCAAATACATGAATTGAAGTGGAGTGAAATAAGCTTAACCAGGAGAACACTGGGCACAGAGGTAAAAATACTGTACAATGAACAGCTATGAATAAATTA
The DNA here is from genome assembly GCF_016433145.1 of Gracilinanus agilis. NCBI lineage: Eukaryota > Metazoa > Chordata > Mammalia > Didelphimorphia > Didelphidae > Gracilinanus > Gracilinanus agilis. Next base: position 300,584,608 of record NC_058130.1, on the reverse strand, counting down.
GCCCTTCTCACCAATAATATGATCAAAACAATCTCAAGGGATTCATGTTAAAAATGCCATCTGATTCCAGTGAAAAAGAACTAATAGGAACTTAATCTAAACTCAAGGGTTTTTTTTCCACTATATTTCTAAAAAAATTTTATTCATATAGGAGATTCCTACTCAGTGCTGTGGGAAGAGATTTCTGGGAGAGTGTGGAGAGAGAGGGAAAGAATTTGAGCCAATATTCTTTTTAAAATGTTGGAAACTGTTTTTACATGCAATTGTGGAAGGATGCAATAAAATTTAGAAATGAAAAAAGTGAAAATAAATAAATTTTGGGAGTCAATTATTGAAACCAAACAGATGTTTTATTAGTAAATCACAGTGTCAAGGTCTAAGACCTGCCTTGAACAGTCTAAAGACTGAGCAATCATTTGTCAATTCATACATAGTCAAATTACTCAAACCCCTCCTTAAAAGGGGGAAGAGGTCTTTTGAATATTTCTTTTTGGAATGGGCATCCAGAATTCTCATCTTTTAGGTCTCCTTCCTAAAGTTCAGATCCTTTCCTTATCTCTGTTCAATGAAGTAATAATCTATTATATTTTTGGTGAAAATATAGATGGCCTACATCTCTCTGTAGCTTCAAAACCAACCAAGATATCATAATGTCTGGACCCATTACAGGACACTGTGACATAGGCAAAGCTCCCTTTGGCAAGGGTTTTTGTGCAAGGTTCTTTGTCCCAGCCCATGCATGGGAGGCCTTGAAAATATTGAGCATTACAACATTCTTGGAGGGTGATACTTTTCCCCAGGATGACGTTTATGAAAATGACTTCATACATGAAGCAGGGCTGGTATTACAGTAGTAAGAAAGTTGAGAAACAGTGATTGCTAATTTGTTCTTAGGAAAAGGCAGGTTTGGTACTTTCAGTCTTGATGTTACAAGGACTTCTTTGCTCTTCAGAGTGAGGGGGGACTCAGGGTTTAAAGATGACCTTTGACTGAGAGTAGCATTGCCTTTGTGAGAAAGATTGGGACCTTGCAAGCAATATCAGGTAAGCATGGTTGCTTTCCTCAGTGGGCCTCATAAAGCTTCAAAGAATTTTCTTTCTTCTTTTACTCACAATATGATTATTGATTACTGATTCTCAAATACAATTATTGAATCAATTAATAATTAAGCTTATTCCTTATGATATTAAAATATGGATTGTCTAATAGGACTAGGGGCAGAGGCTACATAGTTATATGGAGCAATAAAAACTGAAGTTGCTTAAGTAAAGTATTTTTTACATATGCAAAGTATATATGCATGTATATATGTATTCATGTTTATATAGTTCCATTCAGAAAGATCCATGAATATTTTAGATCTCAAGTATTTAATACTATGCTTAATTAAATTTTTCTCTTTCTCTTTCTGTTAGATTTGTCCAGCACTGAGTAAGATAAGTTGGAATCTCTTAATTTTTTGTTTTACAAAGCATTTTTATACCTGTTAATTTTTCCTTTACTAATTCAGAGAATGTCTTTTAAAATACATGTAAACAATAATTTTGTTCATTTTTCTATGATTACTATTAGTAATACTTTGTTTTATACCTTAATTATTACTCCTATACTTGTTTCAGACTCTCAATTAAAAATAAATTCATATTTCACTTTTCCTGAAGCAGGATGGTATCTATTGAGGCACAACACTGTCACAGAAGCAGTAGTATTCCTGTGCATCATTACTGTAAATTTATTTTCCTCATTGTAAGTATTTTAATATTTCAGGGTGACTAAAACATCACAGATTCAAAAAAGAATACCAAAAGAAAGTTTGTTTAGGGAAAAAGTATAACAGATTTTAGGGGCAAAATATTTATCAACATTATCTTGTTGAAATACTTCAACAAAGTGGATTGATTATAAAGCATTATTTCAGAAAAAATACAATTAAAATTCACATAAATACTTTTGAAAGAGGATTTAGGAATTCTGAAGGGAAAAATGCTATAAGCTTACTCCCTAGAGGTGATTTTACCTGACTTACTGAGCTCTTGGACATTGAAATTTTTGACTGGCCTGTGTTAATATGTTGTCTGCAGGGCTGGCCTGAGGCAAAGCTCTGAAGTAGGGCAAAGTTTGGCTGCAATAACCACCAGCCTCCTATTCTCTACCCTTCTTGTGAAAAGCAACCATTCCCCCAGGCATCTAATGTCCTTAAGCTCAATATCTAACCTGTCATGAAGAAAAGTTAGCATGTCTCTCATTCATGCTATTTCCATTCAATTCAACATGGAGTTCCCTCCATTAGAATATAATAATCGTAAAATGAAAGAAATAATTCTCTGTCTTCATGAAGGTAATAATCTAGTTAGTGAGAGAAAAAAATGTATACATAAAATAATTATAATACAAGTTAGGATAAAGTTAATTATATCAGATAAGGTAAAAAAGAATGAAAGGAGAAAAAAATTTGAGAAATCACTTCTATTTACAAAGTCCATCTTGTGGAAAAGATGGAGAGATGTAGATTGGACATGTTAACATGTTAAGCAGAATCAAAAGTGATTGAATGACTGGAGAAAAAGAATAATAAATATTTGGGAATATTAATTTGGAGTTAATTTCCTTAGTAGGAGGCAATCTGTTTCTGTCCTCATGTCTATGCTAACATGGTTATTAATTACTTTGAGATAATCATCAAAGACATGCTTGTTAATTTGTAAATTATATGAAGCTGGGAAACATAGTATACTGTATCTCAGATATAGTATTAGATATATTGCATTAATGTAACCTCACACAATTTACATAGTAGACTTAAAGATGAATTTTATTAAGATTATAAATAATCTACCTCATAAGATTGAAATAAGAATGGCTGTGATTTTTCCATGAGAAAACATCTGATTTCTTTATTTTTTGTTAATTCTAAACTTCCATTCTTTGCTTAATTATATATGTATGTATATGTACATACATATATATAAATTCCCTTCATTTTTAAAATTGTGTTTTGCATGGAATTCTAAGTTTGTCTACTCTTCTGAACAATTTCTGCTTTTGCCTTGTATTTCTCCTTCTCTTTCTTTGTGCCTACTCTCAAAGGTAATGAGTATTTACATAATATTACCATGTTAACTTTTTTTTTCCTGTATATCACTGGGTCCTTTTTTATGCTCTGCCCTTTCCATTATACATTTGTTTCCCATATATAATGGAAACCTATCTGCATATGCATGTCTTTCAATGTTTCTAGAAGCCACTTGTCCTTAGTGCTCCTGCTCACCATCTCCTAAAACAAGATCTTATCCACGGATGCACAACACTATTTCAAAGATAGTGCTCTCAATGAGCAGCAAATCACTGATGATTTATATTAACTTTCACTTTTCACATTTCAGAATATCCTTTCATGGGAGTTTCCTTTATTTAGTTCCCTCCTTCTTATCATCCTTTCTCACTATTTCAATTAAAATAATCTAAAAGGTAAGGAGTAGTGATGAAAAATAAGCCACAAATTATATACTCTTCTTGTTGAATGAAATCATATTTTCGGGAAAAAGGAATGGCAGGTTTTTTAAACACAAGTATTTAACACAGTCCTCTACCCAAACAAAAAGAATTAGACCTGCAAACATATCAAAAAACAGAAATAAAAAGGAATGGGAAAAATTTTTTTTCTTGGTTCTTAACAGAACTTTTATTTTAAGTTTTAATTGTGAAAGTTAACCACTAAATATCTTGTAATTTGCAGAAAACTATTTTGTTGTTTTTTTCTTTTTGATTTTCCTGAGGTAGTCTGCTGATTGTTTTATTTTCCTAATTGTATGAATTTTTTTTATTCACTATGGTTTTCAAGTTTTTTGACTTGTGTGTTCTTATCTCCATAGATCCTTTTTCAGATCAATGTGTTTTGTATAAAAGAGTGTTTTTTATTTATTTCTTTTAGATTCTCCTTCATTTCAGTATTATTTCCCCCCAATCTATTGTTCCCCATCTCTATTGTTTTAGTTTTTCTAACCTAATAATTTCTAAAGTGAATTGCATAGATAATGTAAATTCTTCTCCTTAAATTTCTTCTTAAACCTTAAAATTTCTCTTTTGAACCAATTGTGGTGTATTTTTCTGTGCTATCATGCTCCTTTGTGAATCTATAAGGTTAAAGTTGCATAAGGTATTGGTTTAATTCCTCCCTCAATTTGCAATGTTTATTTAAAATATTTGCAGTGATTCAGATACCTTGGTAGTTATTTTCCCTTTTCTTTTAATATTTTCCTCATTATAGAAATATATATGTATATGCATACATATATATGTACTTGTTTTAGAAGATGCTAGCTGAATTTTCTACTCTCTGTAATATTTTATTTTAGACTTTTTTACCTCCTTATATTTCTCTTATATTTCTCTAGCACTTACATCCACAGTTTAAAAACAGTGAATTAATCATTCCCCATCTTTATATTTTTACATTTTTACTATATTAAAATTCAATTTCTTTCATCTGCCATTAAAAATAAAGTATTGTGTTGGTATTAGACAGAGTCTAATGTGATTTGTTAACTAAAGTAAATTTATGGCCTGATCTATTTTGTTTCTTTGACCTTACTTGATCAATGTGGATTGTTGATAAGTTAAAATACAATACCAGACAAGATCAAAACATTCTCATGATCTAATTTATCATAGTTACTATTTTGCAACATAAACGCATTCAAAACCTCTTAGAAAAGATGAATTTAGAATCTAAATATGTACATGTATATATATGTAAGTACATATATATATATATATATTATATCAAGTATGTATACAAACCCATTCAATGTGTTCCAGTATTTTTATGTCAATTATAAGATGATCTGGAATATAATTACTTGGGATTATATATGTATTTTGAACTACAATTCAAACATGAAATATGTGCAGCATTTTCAAAGTCTGATAGCATATCTCTTCACAATCTAAGTACAATCTCCCTTTCAGTGTTACAATCTTCTTTCATGCTCCTCCCCTTCATGTTCTCTATTTTATAGCAAAATTTCCAGGTCTATTTCCCATGCTTATTCTGCCCTTGTTTATATTATTATTAGCCATGCCTCCTGCCATCCTTAGATTGAACACTTCTCTGCTGACATTTTTTTCTTTCTTCAAGGCATATATCAAACATTATCTCCTACATAAAAAACATCTCTGACCTTCAACCTATTTCCACTCCAATACACATATATCTGTGGAAAATCTCTCAAACTGATTTCTTAATTTCTTTGGCCATTTCCTTTCCATGTATCACATTATGCCTCATGTCCTCTCTATGTTAGCTTCTTGAATTCACAGGCTTTTATTTTTACATACTCAAAATTCCAATTTCTTGTACATAATAGCTATTTCAAAATTATTTGCTGATTTAAATTTGATATAATTTGATACCAATATTTATTTAACCATTATATTATGATGTGATTAGAATGTGATTAGTTTAACCTCACTGATTCAGTTGGCATTTTTTCTTTTTTGTTCATCTTTTTATACTTTTTTTGAATGTCAAATTTGATCATTGGAGGGCCAGAGTCAATTTGCTTAAAAGCAGCAAAAGTCAAGTCCTCTGTGAAAACCCTTCTACACCAATCAAAAACAAAGCTCTTCAAGTGGGACAGAAAACCAAATCTAAGAAGACAGAGCTGAGAGACCATCTTGCTCAATTAATTTTAAAAGATATGCAGAGAAGTTTGATTTCTTGGATTTAAGGAAAAGAAAGAAGTCACCCACTGTGCTGAAACTCTGGTGGTTTGGTGGAATCTCTGGGAGAGGACTCCAACCTGGACAGAGTGCCTTGCTATCCCAACTATGGGAAACTCAGATCTCTGACTAGAGCTGGCAAGGAGGCAGCTGGAGGAGAGAAGGGTAGAAGAGGGTAGGCCTTCAGCCACCACATCTCCATCTTGAGCCTCTGCCTCTAGAAATTTTGGCCTCAGGGTAAATTTATCTCTGCAAATCAGCTCAGCTGGATTAAACCAGTTTATCAATAGTGCAGAGAAGAAGCCTTCAGAGGGCAAAAGGAGTCAGTCTCACCAAACTGGTAGAAAACAGAGGAGCAAGGGTGCAGAGTGAAGAGAGTGCAAGGTTCATTAGTGAGACAGAGCCAAAGATCTGTACTACTCAATCCAACCAGAAAGAAAAAAATAAAGTCAAATTCTTGGATATTAAGGGAAGATCCAATGCCCCTCTCCCAACTACTTTGCTGAGAACTGCAATAGGAATTGACTGAATAGGAACCCAAGGGAGAGGCTACTACCACAATAGTGTACCTTGAGAAGTACTACCATGAGAAATCTAGGGCTCTGAACAGGCAACTGTCAGGGAAGAGGCTGGCAAAAAGGAGTAGAGAGGAGGATTAAGGTTAACTACCTTCAGCCTCCACACCTTCACTTTCACTTTCATCCTTTGCTGGCAGCTGGGGAATATCTGGCCTCAGAGCACATTAATATAGCTCCATCAGCCAAATCCAGTTCTTCAGCAGTGGATAGAAGAAATCCCTTCAGGGCAGAAAAGTCCAAACTCACAGATCCAGCAAATAAACAGAAGAGCAAGAATACAGCCAATAAGGAGGGGAAAGGAAAAAAAACTATGAGTAAACAAGAGAAAAAAAAATAAATTAAAATAGATATCTTCTATTCAGGTAATGAAGAAAAAACAAAGGGAACAGAGGAGGACTAAGAAATAACAAGCAAAAACTCAGGGACTCCAGCAAATTGGATAGTGACTTTGGAAGAACTCAAAACACAATTCAAAAAACAATTAAGGGAGGTTGAATAAAATCAGTGAAAAAAATTAAAAAGCAAACTAGGTCATCTGAAAATAGAGGCACATGATCTCAAATAAGAAAATAGTGCCATAAAAGCCAGAATTGTACTGCTCAAAAATGAGACAAAGAAAATAAAAGAATAGCTAGGAATGTTATAGCCACATTCAACAACTTCAAGAACAACTTAAAAACAACAATAACAACAACAAAATGAGGATGAGAACAAATTAAAAAACCTCAGATAAAAACCAAATTGGAAAAAAATAAAAATCAAAAGAGAAATTAATAAAATTGAAAGTAAAAGAACTAATAAATAAGATTAGGAGTTAGTACTTTGAAAAAACAAATAAAATAATGTACTGGCTAATCTAATCAAATTTTGATTATTGAATTTTCTTTTTATCTCTGGTTACTAAATAGATGATTTTGGATTGTAGGCCTAGATAGTTTGCCTTGAAGAATATCACATCAATGATTCGTTTTAATGTTACATTCTATGCCTTTAACCTCTTTCTAAGGTCTTGGATTTGTTTGTGTTTCCACAATACTTCAATTATTTTTTCCTGACTGCTTGTACTATTTTCTCCTTGGCATGGGAATTATGGATTTTGGGTATAATACCCCTGGAATTAATAAATTTGGAATTTCTTTTGAGGAGATGATTGTGGGATTCTTTCCATTCCTATTTTCTCTTCTTATTAAAAAATATCAGGGAAGATTCTTCATAATGTTTTTTCAATATAGTATCCACATTCTTTTTTGTTTTTACCTTTCAGGCAATCTCTTGGATCTATTTTCCAGATCAGTTTTTTCCAATGAGAGATTTCAAATTTTGTTCTATTTGTTTATTCATTGGAATTTGTTTTATTGTTTCCTTCTCTCACAATGTTGTTAGATTCCATTGTTCCAATTCTAATTTTTAAAGAGTCATTTTCTTCTTTAAGACTTTGTATTTCCTTTCTCTGGGGTTTATTTTTCTGTTTGAGGCACTGCAATTCCTTTTTTAGGGGACTATTGCCTTTAAGCAAGTTTTGTTCTATTCTCTTAATTTATCTTTACCTTTATTTTCTAATTTGTCTTCTAAGTTTCTTATTGTTTTTTCTGTCTTTCTTGAAGTGGCACCAGGAGATGATTTTTTTAAAACCCTTACCTTCAGTCTTGGAATCAACACTGTGTATTGGCTCCAAGGCAGAAGGGTGGTAAGGGTAGGCAATGGGGATCAAGTGACTTGCCCAGGGTCACACAGATGGGAAGTGTCTGAGGCTAGATTTGAACCTAGGACCTCCTGTCTCTAGGCCTGGCTCTCAATCCACTGAGCTACCCAGCTGCCCCCTAGGAGATCATTTTTGGTTTGACATCCTTTCACATTTTCTTTTGAGTTTTTGCATATTTTCATTTTTGTATTGCATTCCTCTTCTGAGCTTATATATTTTTCTCTTATTGAGATATTTTTCTACCATGAGGCCTTTTCCTGTCTTTTGTACATTTGGGGGTTGTGAGCATATAAGAAGGAATCTAATGACAAATTAGATCCACTGAGGAAAAAATAGCAATAAAGACATACTTAGGAGTTTTCCTGGGATTCCATGGCAGGGCCAGGATCTCAAAATAGCATCTCAAAAAGTATTTTCTAGCTATAACCAAAATTCAGTCATTTCCTGGGATGTTTCCTTTGCAATCATCCTAGAGTTGTTCATTATTTTCATAAACAAAGATGTTTCTGTAATGTCATGACCAAATGACTCAGATAATGAAGACATATCAGTATTTAACATATATTCCCCAAATGGTATAGCACACAGATTTTAAAAAAGAACTACAGGAGCTTAAGGAGGAAACAAATAGTTAAAAATACTAGTGGGAGACCTGAACTTTCTGCTATCAGATCTAGATAAATCAAACAAAAAAAATGAAAATATGAAAGAAGATATGTGAATGAAATCTTAGAGAAATTAGAGTTAATAGATATATGGAGAAAAGTAAATAGGGATAAAAAAAAAGAATACATCTTATCAGCAGCACATGGTACATTCACAAAGATTGACCATGTACTAGGGCATAAAAACATCACAAAAAATGTAGAAAAGCAGAAATAAAAGTAAATTAAAACATTTTCTCTTCATAATGCAATTAAATTTATAATCAAAAAGGATTAATGGAAAGGCCAATTAAAATTAATTGGAAACTAAATGATCTAATTCTCCAAAACTTGTGGGACAAAGAACAAATCATAGAAACAAATTCCTGATTCTATTGAAGAGAATGACAATGAGAAGGCAGCATATCAAGTTTTATATCATATAGTCAAAGCAGCACTGAGGGGAAAATTTATATTCATGAATGCTTACATCAATAAAAATACAGAAAAATAAAATCAATGAATTATACATGCAAGTAAGAGAAAATCAGAAAACGAACAAATAAAAAATTCCTATTAAAGAGCAAATTGGAAATCCTAAAAATTAAAGGAGATAATAATGAAACTAAAAGTAAAAGAACTATTAAACTAAAAAAAATATTAAAAGTTGTTTCTACGGAAAAAATGAAATAGAATTTTTGTTAATTTGATCAAAAAAAGAAAGAAGAGAATCAAATTATTAGTATCAAAAATGAAAATGTGATTTCCTCTCTTATGAAGAGGAAACTAAAGGAAATATTAGGAGGTATTTTGCATGATTATATGACAATAAATCTGATAATCAAAGTGAAATTGATGAATATTTACAAATATAAATTGCCTAGATTAAGAAATGAAGAAATAGAACACTTAAATAATAACATCTCATAAAAAGAAATTGAACATAGGTAACAAAGAGCTATGATTCTTTGCAGATGATATGATGGTCTACTTAAAGAATCCTAGAGAATCAACTAAAAAGCTAGTGGAAATAATGAACAACCTTAGCAAAGTTGCAGGATACAAAATAAACCCACATAAATCATCAGCATTTCTATATATTTCCAACACACCTCAGCAGCAAGAGTTAGAAAGAGAACTGTGGGAGTAGAAACACAGAAGAAAAACAATTGCTTGATCATATGGATTAAAGGGAATATGATTGGGGATATAGACTCTAAACCAGGGGTCAGCAAGGTATGGCTCTCGAGCCATATCTGGCTCCACCTCCCAACCAGCCAGTCGGGGCACAGCCCCAGGATGTGCCCCAGGGAGCCCTTCAGCCCCTGCCCCATATTCCAGCATCTTCTGCCTCCATCCTCCTCCTTCCGCAGGCATTTACAGCTCTCACTGCCAAAAAGGTTCCCAACCATTACAAAGCTCACCCTAGTGTAAATAACAATAATAGGGAAATAGGTCTTGATCAATGACATGTAAAAGCCAGTGGAATTGTGCTATGGCTATGAGAGGGGGGGGTAAGAGAGGGAAAGAATAATAATCATGTAACCATGGGAAAAATATTCTTAATTAATTAATTTCCAAATAAAGAAAAAAGAAATTGAGCAAGCCATCAATGAACTCCCCAAGAAAAATTCCCAGGGCCAGAATTTACTTCACAAGTAAATTCTATCAAACATTTAAATAATAATTTATCCCAATACTATACAAATTATTTTGCAAAATAAGCAGTGAAAGAGCCCTACCAAATTTATTTTATGACACAAATATGGTGCTGATACCTATGCCAGAAAGACCAATAATAGAGAAAGAAAATTACTACAAATTGCTTTAATAAACATTAATGCAAATATCATTAATAATATGTAAGCAAAGAGACTAATACAATATATCACATGGATTATAGGCTAGGACCAGGTGGGATTTATACCAGGAATGCAAGGATGGTTTAATATTAGGAAAATCATCCACATAATTGACCATATCAATAAGCAAACAAACAGAAATCACAATTATCTCAATACATGCAGAAAGTCTTTGACTAAACACAACACTCACTCCTATTTAAAACATTGGAAAGCAAAAGAATAAAAGGACCTTTCCTTAAAATAATAAATAATATTTATTTACAACCATCAGTAAGTATCATCTGTGATGGGGATCATTTAAAAGGCTTCCTCATAAGATCAAGAGTGAAACAAGGATGCCTATTATCACCACTATTGTTTAATGTTGTACCAGAAACATTAGTTTTAGCAATTAAGAAAAAGAAATTGAAGAAATTGAAGAAGGCAATAAGGAAACTAAACTACCATTCTTTGCAGATGATAGGATGCTTAACTTAGAAAATCATAGAAAATCAGCTAAAAACTAGTTGAAATCATTAATAACTTTAGCAAAGTCACAGAATACAAAGTAAACCCACATAAATCATCATCATTTAAATAGATTTTCAACAAAACAGAGCAGGAAGAATTAGAAAGACTAACTCCATTTAAAATCACTTTAGACAATATAAAGTACTTGGAGAGCTATTTGCTAAGAAAATTAAAAAATACTTTTCACATAAATAAAATTATTTCTAAAGAATTTGAAAAAAATTAATTGTTTATGCATAGGCTGAACTAAAATAATAAAAATGAGACTGCTAGATAAATTAATTTCCTTATTTAGTTACATAACATTAAAACTACCAAAACCTATTTTATAGGAGTAGAAAAAATAACAAAACACATCTGGAAGAACAAAAGTTCAAGGGAATTAATGAAAAAAAATGAAGGTTGGCAGCCTTCAAGTACTATATTTTAAAATGTACTATAAAGCAGTAATGATCAAAACAATTTGTTACTGGCTAAGAAATAGATGGGTGCATCAATGAAAAAATTAGAGGTAAAAAATCTCAGCAATCTAGTGCTCGATAAACCCAAAGATCCCAGCTTTGGGGCTAAGAACTCAATCTCTGACAAAAATTGCTTGGAAAATTGGAAAAAAATGTGACAAAAATTAGATTTGGATTAATATCGGGTATATGATTTAAACATGAAGAGTGATATTATAAGTAAATTAGGGTCACAGATTATTTACCTGTCAGATCTTTGGCGATAAGAATAATTTATGATCAAACAAAAGAGAGTGACTATAACAATATGTAAAATGAATAATTTTGATTATATTAAATTATAAAGGTTTTGTACAAAGAAAACCAATGCAACTAAGATAAGAAAGGAAACCACAAACTGGAGAAAATTTTTATAACAGATTTCCCTGATAAAAATCTCATTTCTCATATATATATGTATATATATAGCTATGTCAAATTTATAAGAATCCAGTTCATTCCCCAAATGATAAATGATCAAAGGATATGAATAGTCAGTTTTTAGATAAAGAAATCAGAGCTAACAATAACCATAATAAAAATGTTCCAAATCCCTATTTATTAGAGAAATGAAAATTACAACAACCCTAAAGTATCTCCTCACAACAATCAGATTAGCCAAAGTGGCAGTAAGGGAAAATGATTAATGTTGGAGGGGATGTAACAAAAGTAAGATACTAATGCATTGCTGGTAGAGTTGTTAACCGATCCACCAATCTGCGGGGTAATTTGGAATTATGCCCAAAGAGATATAAAAAATTCATACTTTTTGAGTTAGAAATACTTTTTGAGTCAGTAATACTGTATCCTAAAAAGATAAAAAACAACCTGGAAAGGACCTGTTTCTAGAAAAATATTTAGAGCTGCTCTTTTTTGGTGGCAAAGAATCAGAAACCAAAGGGATGTCCATCAATTGGGGAATGGTTGAACAAAATATGGTATAAGTTCGTGATGGAATACTACCATACTATACGGAATGATGAACAGGATAATTTCAGAAAGTGGAACAACCTACATGTGAAATGATGCAGAGTGAAATAAGCAGAACTAATAGAATGTTATACACAGTAACTAAATTATTGTGGAATGACCAACTATGATAGACTTTGCTACTAAGAACAATACAATGACCTAGGGTAATTCTGATGGACTTATAAAAACAAATGCTATCCATCTCAAGACAAAGAACTGTTGGAGTAGAAATTGTAAAGCAAGATGGCTAAGAGAAACTTTTTGCTTCTATAATTTCTAACGGTCACAAAAAGTCAGTTAAAGATCTTAGAATCTTTAGAAAGTCAGTTAGGACTTGAAGCTATAAATAGAGATGAAGTTCCAACTGATGAGACTTTTGCCTTCTGGCTTTTTCTGTGGCTGGAGGCTTTTGCTTTGACTTAACCTGTTGGCTTTGGCCTAATTGCTTCAGCCTTGGCCTGTGCTTATTTTGTTTTGGGGAAATTTGGACCTATCTCATTTCTCTGGACATATCCCTGATCTCCCCTCTCCATCCCACCCCTTCCCTGAATTTCTTTTGGGTCCTGGTGGAAGGGAGGGCTTGGTTATTAGACATTGTGGGTTTAATTTCTATAGGCTAGTAGAGTATCCTCAAATAAGTTACCCCTACTGTTAATTATTTGATAAAGACTTTACTTAAAAGGCAGTCAAATCTTCCTGACTGGGACAGCCGGACTCTCTGTCTAAATCTCTCCGTGACCCATCCCCCACCATCAGCCTTCTCCCTAGCAGCAGTTAGAACATCCTGAACCCTTCACCCCTTCTGACTGACCCTGGTATTAATAAATCCCCTTGTTACCTATTCAAACCCTCTGGTGAATCATTGTGCCGAAAAATTAAGACAAGGGCTCAAGGGGAAGGAATCATTTTTCTTCTATTTCCTTGAAGGGAGCTGGGGACATCCATCTTGGCAGGAAGTACCTACCCAAGACTTCCTCCAGCCATCAGTTTGACTGGCAGGGAGGGGCCCTCTCGACTCCTCCCTCAAGAGACTTTGAAACTAACAAGAGAAACCCTCCAGCCAAACCTAAACATTTCTTACTGGCCCTAATTTCCTCCCTGTATCCTCTGTCTCAAGCCTCTGAGAATAAACCTGTTTGAGCTGCCCTCTCCTACATACCCCATTTCCTTTATCACCTATATACCTTCCCATACCTTCATTCTCCTCCAATCACCCTATAATCTCCAATATTCCCTTTTATCCTTCCTCACACCGAAATTGTGTTTGTAGACCCACACAGATTACCTTATTTACTTTTTTATAACAAAATATAGATGAAAACATGATTCAGCACTTGTTTATTTTGGTATACTCTTTTGGGTTTTGGTTTTATAAGATTATTCACTTACAAAAATGAATAACATGGAAATAGTTTTTGAATGATAATACATATATAAACTAGATTGAGCTGCTTGACAGCTCTGGGAGAGGGGAGGGAAATAGGAAGGGAGGCAATATGTATCTTATAACTTCTGAAAACTTCTATAGAAAATTGTTACAAAATGAATGAATGAATAAATACATTATTTTTTTTCAGAAAAAAACAATTTAGAAGAACAAAAGACAAGAACATCAAGACTGCCAATGGGGGGAAAATATGAAGGAAAGGAACCTTGCAGTACCAGAATTCAATTTATATCATAAAGTATTAAACATCAAAACAGTCTGTTACTGGCTAAAGAGATCAAGTGGATTAATGCATTTTTAGTAACACAATACACAGTACTATATGGACACAATAACTTTAGTTTTTGGCATAAGAACTCACCATCTGACAAAAATTGTCAGGAAACTCTTGTTATTGCTGTAGAGATGTTTATTTATATCTGACTTTCCATTACCCCATCTGTGGTTTTCTTAGGAAATATATTGTAGTTATTTGTCATTTCCTCTTCCAGCTCATTTTGCACATGGAAACTGAAACAAACATGGTTAAATGACTTGAGAAGGGTTACACAGCTAGTAGGTGAGGCCAATTTGAACTCAGAAAGATGAGTCTTCAAGGCTGACACTCTACTTACTATACCATCATATATATTGTTATATATATACATCTACATATACTATCTACTATACCATCATATATATTATGTTACATCTATGTATACTATACATGTAAATGTGCATGTGTATGTATGCATATATCTATAGAGAGATACACAGAAGAAGCTCAGTGAATTTAGGAGGAAAATTAAAGCATGTACAAAATGCTGACATATTGTGTAAAAAACTAAAAAATTAATCAAAACAGATGAATGTTTCCAAAATATTAAATAACCTATATTGCCAAAATTATTCATTCAGGTCTTTAACAGTGTAATTTTTGAAGGATTACTTGCACAAACCATAAATTAGCTGCAAATGTGGTAATGGAGGTGGAAAGCTTGATTCAAATGTATTTATAATAAAGTAACTTATAAGGTACATAAATGCATATAAGTAGAAAAAGGAGGTACTGCTTTGATTACCTTTTATATATCTGCATGCATGAGACAAACATATTAGAGACATAAAAATGAGGAAAGGAAAGATAGTTGGGATAAATTACAGAAAAGAGATAGATGAATATCATTATTCAAGATTTACAAAAATATTGAATATAACATCACCGAAATGTTAAATTAAATGTTTTCCTCCCCAAAATTACTAGAACTAGGTTGGATATATTTAATGACTGGTTTAAAAGCAAGAAAAATTTCATCATTATCACCATCACATTGATTTAAAAAATATCACATGTTAAAATAAAAAGAAATCCTTCAAAAGCATTTTATTAAAATGTCACTGTCATTTATCATGTAAAAGCTAAAATTTATAGGAATAAAAAGACTTTACCTTAGTATAAGAAAAATACTTATAAAAAACAAATGATAGCATTATGCTAAATGAGTGATTATATGAATGTTGTGTCCCCCCCAATTCAGTAAATAAGTAAGGATATCCACTACCATCATTTGATAAATGGTGAGGGATACTAGGCATAGTATATAAGAAAAGAAAAAATGGAGGAATAAGTATAAAAATTCAACATTTCTATTATCAAATGATTTGATGGTTTATTTTGAGAACTCCAGAGTATGAATGAAAAAAATTAATAGAAACAATTGCTTTAGTAATTAAACAGGATTAAATAAACATAAAATAATGAGTCCTTCTGTATATTATTAACAAATCCTTGGGGGGAGTAAGTTGAGAAATAACATTCAAAATAACAATAAAATTTAGACATTATTATGGAGTTAACCTATCAAGGGATATTCAAGTCTTATACTTAATTATATTCCTTATTAAAATAAAATATTTAGTCACTGGAAATTTTATATATATATATATGTATTATGTATATATGTATATGTGTGTATGTATTCATGGTTGGGCTAGCAAATATAATAGAACTGATTGCAATTCTTAAATACATTAGTGGATTTAGTGACATGTCAATCAAACTAACAAGATAATACTTAATCAAAGTCAACAACATAATGACAAAATTCATTTTTACATGCAAAAGGTCAAATGTTTCAATAGAGAACATTATTTAAAATCCAAGAATTAAGAGGAAAGAAGAATACAGCTATCAGACTATCACAGTCATTAGAACTATTTAGAGAAATAATTGAAAAATAAATGAGTAGAGCAAATTGGAAACGGATTATCTAGAAAGAAATGAATGAACAAAAGAAGTATTTGATGAAGTCCAAAGCACAAACCAATGTAAGGTTTGTAGGGGAGCTAACTGTCAGTAAGAACTTTGAACATTGCCAAAGTATCCCTATTTATATCAAAGTCTTTAGATGATGAATTTTTCTTTTCATTATAAAATCCCTTGAAAATCTGTTGATGGACCAGAGTGATATTGTAAAGGAATTTATACTTAGATTGGGTGAATTTTGTAAGAAGTAAGTTAGCAGACTGGAGATTTAAATAAATATTGAGCCAAAAATATACATTTCCAACCAAGACTGAGAAAAGAGTAATTTGGGAGGGAGAAGAGTCTGAGATTCATCTTTCTTTGCAGACTCTAACTCCCTCTGTCTTGTGAACATTTTATGAATTTTGTAGGATTAAAGGATTCTTCACTTTCCATCAGCATCCTAGTCATGTCCTGAAATGACTGACTGCATTGCGTGCACTAGAAGACAAAGGTAAAGTGGACATGATGAAGAAAAACAAGTAGAAATTAAGCATCCAGAAGAAAAGCAATATCATACTTAAAGGGGAAATCTTAATGACATAAACTGTGTCACCCCTCTTGCCACATGTAGTCTAAATTTAACCCAATATTTTCCCCAATACCGTAGGTACTTGTTGAAGGTCATGTTATGAATCTCTGCAGGGTGTTTTATATCTACTATTCTTACTATTCCTCTTTCAGAAAATATCCCTTTCAAGAAGCTAAGTAAAGTTGACTATTTAACAATAACTGATAATCATAGATGTTGGAAAGCATACTAGTTGGTTATTGAGCTATTAGCTTTAGAAAATACCTTAACTGCTGGACCATGTCTAGTTCTCTGAGGAAATATAGTAGTGACACTTCACCTCACCCTTCCTTCTCCCTTGAGACATAGACTTATAAATGCAAAATCTGGTAAAGGAAGTGCAGAGAACATGATATATGAGAACTGTAGATATTTATTCCTATGTAAAAATAACTTTTCAAAAAGACAATGGAAATTACAAAACATTTCTTTACTAAGAATTTTACATTAGATTCTAAATTACATATTTTCCTTAAAAATGAACAGAAATTAATGTAATAATTTCCTTTCTCTTTATAATCATACAAAATAGAATGAAGAGAAACTATTATAAAAATATTTCTGAAATCATTCTGTATAGAATTTTTGTGTATTTATATAGTATATATGATGGAAGAGAGGGTTGTTGTAAGATGTCATTTGGAGCCTCTCTAATATTTTTATTATACTTCAGATTAATATTAAAAATAACTAAACCTTAGAAATAAGTTATAATTATATTATTTAATTATTTCCAATTAGTTTTTGGTTTGCCTCTCCATGTATTCTTACTAATAACTATTTTTATTGCATTATGATCTGAGAAGATTTCATTTATTATTTCTGCTTTTTTACATTTGTTTGCCATGTTTCTGTGCCCTATTACATGGTCTATTTTTGTGAATGTTCCATGTGCTGCTGAAAAGAAGGTGTATTCCTTTTTGTCTCTATTTATATTTCTCCAAATATCTATTAACTCAAATTTTTCTAGGGTTTCATTCACCTCTCTTATCTCTTTCTTATTTATTTTTTGGTTTGATATATCTAGATCTGATAGAGGAAGGTTCAGGTCACCCACTAGAATGGTTTTGCTATCTATTTCATCCTTGAGCTCCACTAGCTTCTCCTTTAGAAATTTGGAAGCTATTCCGTTTGGTGCATACATATTGACTACTGATATTTATTCATTGTTTATACTGTCTTTTATTAGGATGTAGTAACCTTCCCTATCTCTTTTAACCTTATCTATTTTTACTTTGGCTCTGTCAGAGATCATGATAGACACCCCTGCCTCCTTTTTCTCATTTGAAGCCCAAAAGATTTTGCTCCATCCTCTCATTTTCATTCTATGTCTGTCTGTCTGTCTAATGTGTTTCTTGTAAACAACATATGGTTGGGTTTTGGTTTCTAATCTACTCTGCTATTTGCTTCCGTTTTATGGGTGAGTTCATCCCATTCACATTCAGAGTTATAATTATCAACTCTGCATTCCCAAACATTTTGATTCTCTCTCCTAGTCCTGTTCTTTCTTCTTTCACTGTTTCCGTCTATACCAGTGTTTTTTTTTTAATCAGTTCCTATAATCCCCTCCCATGTTGTACTTCCCTTTCTTCCCCCTCCCTTCTTATTCCTCTCTTATTGTTCTTTAATGCCACGTGGTGCTCCCCCCCAATCCCTCTCCCTCCCTAGTATTGCTTCCCTCCCCACCAGTCCCTTTGGAGCCCTTCTACTTCTTTATAGGGCGTGAATCAATTTTCTGCCCCTATGGATCTGATTGTTCTTCTCTGTTGATTTCAATGCACTTAAGTATTGAATATTCCCTCTCTCTAACCTCTTTACACTTACAATGTATTGTTATTTTTCCCCTGTTGATCCATGTGCTTCTTTATGGAATATAAATTTATTCCTTTTTGTTTGCTTTCCTTTTTTTTATTGTTATCTTCTTCCCCCCTAGTTTTGTATATATTTATACATACATACATACATACATACATACATACATACATACATATATTTATATATCTCTTGACATTTCATCCTATACAGTTAGTCCCTGTTCCCTCTATGTAAACTTCTTCTAGTTACCCTGTTGGAAATAAAAATTTTTAATATTTGCCAATACCTCCTTTTCTTCTTGGGATATAAATTGATTGAGTTTGTTATGTCCCTTAAAGAAAATATTTTTTTCTCCTCCCCCCATTCTCTTAATTACCTTATGTTGATTCTCTTGAGTTCTGGGTTTGGGCAGCAAACTCTCTGTTTAAACCTGGTTTTTTCTTGATGAATGTTTGGAAGTCCTCAATTTTATTGAATGACCATACTTTCCCCTGCAATAATATACTTAGTCTTGCTAGATAGTTGATTCTTGGTTGTAGCCCCAGTTCTCTTGCTTTCTGGAATATTCTGTTCCATGCCTTCCAGTCCTTCGATGTAGATGCAGCCAGATCCTGTGTTATCCTAACTGTGGTTCCCTGATATCTGAATGAATTCTTTTTAGCAGCTTGTAATATTTTTTCCTTGGTCGGGTAGTTTTTGAATTTGGCTATAATATTCCTGGAAGTTGTCAGTTGTGGATTAAATGTAGGAGGTGATCTATGGATCCTGTCAATTTTCACTTTTCCTTCTTGTTCAAGAATTTCTGGGCAATTTTCTCTGATAATTTCTTGTAAAATGCTATCTAAACTTTTTCTTTTTTCATGATGTTCTGGTAAATCAATAATTCTTAAGTTATTTCTTCTAGCTCTGTTCTCCAGATCTTTGGTTGAATCAATGAGGTATTTCATATTCTCCTCAAATTTTTCATGTTTTTTATTTTGTTTAATATATTCTTGCTGCCTTGTGAAGTCATTTTCTTCTAGTTGTTGAGTTCTGTTTTTTAAAGACTGAATTTCATCCCTGGCTTTTTGGACATCCTTCTGTTTCTGGTCTGATTTTCTTTGTAGATCATCTTTTGCCTTCTTTGCTTCATTTTCAAGCTGGCCAATTCTGGCTTTTAATACTTTATTTATGCAGCCAAAGCAGTTCTAAGAGGAAAATTTGTATCACTGAGTGCATATATTAACAAATTAGGGAGGGGATTGCGCATGCAACTTAAAAAAACTAGAAAATGAACAAATTAAAAATCCTCAGATGAAAACTAAATTAGAAACACTAAAAATCAAAGGAGAAATTAATAAAATTGAAAGTAAAAGAACTCTTGAATTAACAAATAAGACCAGAAGCTGGTATTTTGAAAAAAAAACAGATAAAATAGACAAAGTGCTGGTCAATTTAATAAAAAAAAGGAAAGAAGAAAAGCAAATTGACAGTATCAAAGATGAAAAGGGAGACCTCACCTCTAATGAAGGGGAAATCAAGGCAATAATTAAGAACTATTTCGCCCAATTATATGGCAACAAATATAACAAGTTAGGAGATGTGGACGAATATTTACAAAAATATAAATTGCCTAGAATAACAGCAGAAGAAATAGAATACCTAAATAATTCCATATGAGAAACAGAAATTGAACAAGCCATCAAAGAACTCCCTAAGAAAAAATCTCCAGGGCCTGATGGATTCACAAGTGAATTCTATCAGACATTCAAAGAGCAACTAATTCCAATACTATACAAATTATTTGATATGATAAGCAAAGAAGGAGTCTTACCAAATTCCTTTTATGACACAAATATGGTACTGATTCCAAAGCCAGGTAGACCAAAAACAGAGAAAGAAAGTTACAGACCAATCTCCCTAATGAACATAGATGCAAAAATCTTAAATAGAATACTAGCAAAAAGACTCCAGCGAGTGATAAAGAGGGTTATTCATCATGATCAAGTGGGATTTAGACCAGGAATGCAAGGATGGTTCAACATTAGGAAAACCATCCACATAATTGACCATATCAACAAGCAAACCAACAAAAACCACATGATAATCTCAATAGAAGCAGAAAAAGCCTTTGACAAAATACAACACCCATTCCTACTGAAAACACTAGAAAATATAGTAATAGAAGGACCCATCCTAAAAATAATAAACAGTATATATCTTAAACCATCAACAAGCATCATATGCAATGGGGATTAATTAGAAGACTTTCCAATAAGATCAGGTGTGAAACAAGGATGCCCATTATCACCTCTTTTATTTAACATAGTACTAGAAACACTAGCAGTAGCAATTAGAGAAGAAAAAGAAATTGAAGGTATTAAAATAGGAAGGGAGGAGACTAAGCTATCACTCTTTGCAGATGATATGATTTTTTTTTTATCCTGGGACTCCATTCTAGGAGCATAGGGCCACAACCAGTAGGCAATGGGTCGCTCAGGGTCACCCAGCTGGGAAGTGTCTGAGCCCGGATTTGAACCTAGGACCTTTTGTCTCTAGGCCTGGCTCTTAATCCACTGAGCTAGCCCAGCTGCCCCTACTTTAGGTTGTAGTTTCTTTAGCAGATGTAGTTTTTACAGGGTGGGGTTGCTAGCCCCACGTCCAACCCTCCTCCTTTTTCATCCGGGCTAGGGACCGTCCTTAGCCCAGGAGTGGTAAGCGTGGGCGATAGGGGTCAAGTGACTTGCCCAAGGTCACACAGCTGAAAGTGTCCAAGGCCGGACTTGAACCTAGGACCTCCAGTCTCTAGGCCTGGCTCTCAATCCACTGAGCCACCCAGCGATGATATGATGGTATACTTAAAAAATCCTAGAGAATCAACTAAGAAGCTGCTAGAAATAATCAACAACTTTAGCAAAGTTGCAGGATACAAAATAAATGCACATAAATCATCAGCATTTCTATATATTTCCAACACATTAGAGCAGCAAGAGGTAGAAAGAGAAACACCATTTAATATCACCCTAGACAATATAAAATACTTAGGAATCTATCTACCAAAACAAATACAGGAATTATACGAACATAACTACAAAACACTTCCAAAAAATTTAAAACTATATCTAAACAATTAGAAAAACATTGAGTGATCATGGGTAGGAGGAGCTAACATAATAAAAATGACCATTCTGCCCAAATTAATTTATGTATTTAGCGCCATACCTATCAAACTACAAAAACATTTTTTACTACATTAGAAAAAACTATAACAAAGTTTATTTGGAAGAACAAAAGATCAAGAATATCAAGGGAAATAATGAAAAAAAAAACGTGAAGGAAGGTGGCCTAGCAGTACCAGATATTAAGCTATACTATAAAGCAGCTGTCATCAAAACAATATGGTACTGGCTAAGAGATAGAAGGGAGGATCAGAGGAATAGACTTGGGGTAAGTGATGTCAGCAAGACAGTGTATGATAAACCCAAAGAGTCCAACTTTTGGGACAAAAATCCACTATTTGACAAAAACTACTGCAAAAATTGGAAAGCAATATGGGAGAGATTAGGTTTAGATCAATATCTCACACCATACAACAAGATAAATTCAGAATGGGTGAAAGACTTGAATATAAAGAAGGAAACTATAAGTAAATTAGGTGAACACAGAATAGTATACTTGTCAGATCTCTGGGAAAGGAAAGATTTTAAAACCAAACAAGAGTTAGAGAAAATTACAAAATGTAAAATAAATAAGTTTGATTATAGTAAATTAAAAAGTTTTTGTACAAGGGAAAACAATGCAACCAAAATCAGAAGGGAAACAGCAAACTGGAAAAAAATCTTTATAACAAAATTCTGACAGAGGTCTAATTACTCAAATATACAAGGAGCTAAATCAATTGTATAAAAAATCAAGCCATTCCCCAATTGATAAATGGGCAAGGGACATGAAGAGGCAATTTCCAGATAAAGAAATCAAAAGTCTCAATAAGCACATGAGAAAGTGTTCTAAATCTGTAATAATTAGAGAAATGCAAATTAAAACAACTCTGTGGTATCACCTCACACCTAGCAGATTGGCTAAAATGACAGCAGGGGAAAGCAATGAATGTTGGATGGGATGTGGCAAAATTGGGACATTAATGCATTGCTGGTGGAGCTGTGAACTGATCCAACCATTCTGGAGGATAATTTGGAACTATGCCCAAAGAGCGATAAAAGAATGCCTGCCCTTTAATCCAGCCATACGATTGCTTGGTTTGTACCCCAAAGAGATCATAGATAAACACACTTGCAAAAAAATATTTATAGCTGGGCTCTTTGTGGTAGCAAAAAACTGGAAAGGAAGGGTATGCCCTTCAATTGGGGAATGGCTGAACAAATTGTGGTATATGCTGGTGATGGAATACTATTGTGCTCAAAGGAATAATAAACTGGAGTAATTCCATGTGAACTGGAAAGACCTCCAGGAATTGATGCAGAGTGAAAGGAGCAGAGCCAGAAGAACATTGTACACAGTGACTGATATATTATGGTAAAATCGAATGTAATGGACATCTGTACTAGCAGCAATGCAATGACCCAAGACAATTTGGAGGGATTTAAAGAAAGGAACACTATCCACATTCAGGGGAAGAACTGCAGGAGTACAAACACAGAAGAAAAACAGCTGTGTGGACACTTGGGTTGATAAGAACATGATTGGGAATGTAGACCTGAAAAGACCACACCCATGTAACTGTCAATAATGTATAAATAAGTCTTGACTGACCACACCAGTGGAAATGCAAATTAGCTAAGGTGAGGGG
>NC_058130.1:300535216-300560826 GCF_016433145.1 Gracilinanus agilis | reverse complement strand
GGGGGTTAGGCGGGGGACGGGGGGGGGGCGAAGGGGGTGAAGGGTAAAGTAAAAACATGGCTTATGTAACCAGGGAGATTTTTTCTAAAAATAAAAAATTATTTAAAAAAAAGAAATAAGTTATAATTGTGAGCAAACTAGAAAAGATCAAACAAATCATTATTTCACTTGGATTAGTTTATCTAGCTGAATAGAAAAATGTATGCTATGATGACTTTCAATAATAGTTCAATTACTGGAGCTCTCAAGAAGAAACACATAGAAGCATACAAACAAATACATCAAGTGTCGGCTTAGATTCTAAGAGTCAATTGAGGCCTCTGACAAGCAATTATTAGCCCATATCAATATCCAAAATCAAATAAAGCTGACTTAGTGATAGATAATAAAGTCTTAGCTATCTATAGAGCAACTAATTGACCAGATGTATTCCAAAATATTACAATCTCATACTTACACCACAGATGTAGATGAACATATTCAATTAATTTAATAGAAATAAAGAAAAAATGATATATGAAAAATGCAAAATTTAGTTAACTGACATGAAACTTTTTTAAAATCTGAAGACATTGCAGGGAAAAAGCAGGAAAAATATATTTTCTAGAATATCATTCAACAGAGACTTAAAACAGTCAGGTGATTAGTCAAAAAGAAAATTTCTTCATAGCTTACTATATCTCAGGAGATATATGTAGATGCAAATAACAATATGCCATTGTCCCATTGTCATGTTTGTAAAGTATTAAGTAGCAAATATTGTAGCAAGAGACCATTGTGAAAGAATATAGTAGAAATCATTTTAGATGATAAGGAACCTGGAAAAAGAGAATATTAAATGTTTATTAATTACTATTAAATCCAGTAATTTTGTAAGAATTTCCATATTGAAAACCTAATGTCTGAATCATAAAAGTTCTCCTGTTACATAATGTTTTTTTTTTTTTTAAACCCTTGTACTTCGGTGTATTGTCTCATAGGTGGAAGAGTGGTAAGGGTGGGCAATGGGGGTCAAGTGACTTGCCCAGGGTCACACAGCTGGGAAGTGGCTGAGGCTGGGTTTGAACCTAGGACCTCCTGTCTCTAGGCCTGACTCTCACTCCACTGAGCTACCCAGCTGCCCCCTACATAATGTTTTAAAATTTCTGTTCATGGAAAGTTAGATTCCATAGAATCTTCCTATTTTTCCTGAATGAAGCAGTTTTGTGCAATATATACTGTTAGTGAGAAAAATTCTCTCCAAGTTTAAACTGAAAAACATATCCATTTCTTAAGTCTAATGAACTGCATGTCAAGAAGGCTCACAGAAGTCAGGAAGCATTTCTTGGGACAGCTAATGCAATGTAATCTCTGACTTGATTTAAATAAGGCAGGAATTGTCTGTTTCATTATGCAGCAACCACAAAATTTACACATCCACTTGTGAATTGGGTTCTCTAAGCTTCCCACTTGGTTTTTTCCTAAATAACAACTATTCAGTAGACATAATTAGCTTTTAGTCCAAGTATTTCCTAAAATGACATAACTAAAAAAATTGCTAAAATCTTTTGCAATCATAAACCCAAGGGTTCACATAGTGCCTGTGAAAAGACTAGGAAAAAAACCAACCTAAAAACTTGTAGAGTATATAGGTGATAAAGCAGACATGTAAGTTATATACATAGCAAAAGCCACTTACAATTACTAGTAATTCAGTATCTGGACATTCTTTCTCTCTGGATTGTTCAGTTACATTTTCAGAGGTGCTCAACTCCTTGAATTAAACTCTTAAATGTAAGAATCTAGCTCTCCTTTCCAATATGAGGAAGCTATTTTTGGTCTCAAGTGAATGTTTTTCCATATCCTCGTCTAAATTAAGTTTATACATTTACTCCATCAGTTATAGGTTTAATCCATAATCAAATTCTCTTGAACCAATGAATTCTCAAACTGCTAGATGGGTTACTTTCATTCTGATTCAAGAAGCCATGACCAATGAGATCAGGGAGGATAGAGAAATCTCTTTTCCTCAAGAAGGAATCTCCTCAGTGATCTAACCATTAAGGAAGACAATTTGGAATTATGTCTAAAGGACTTTAAAAGAATGTTCCAGCAATACTACTACTAGGTTTGTATACCAAAGAAATGAAAAAAAGGGAAAGGATCTATTTGTACAAAAATATGTATAGCCATGCTTTTTGTGGTGGCAAAAAATTGGAAAATGAGGGAATGTACCCAGCTGGATTGGGGAATGACTAAACCAATTGTGGTATATGATGGTGATGAAATATTATAGTGCTATAAAGAATGGTGAATTGCTTGATTTCTATAAGGACTGGAAGAATTGGGGGGCAGCTGGGTAGCTCAGTGGATTGAGAGCCAGGCCTAGAGGTGGGAGGTTCTAGGTTCAAATCTGGCCTCAGACACTTCCCAGCTGTGTCACCCTGGGCAAGTCACTTGACCCCCATTGCCTACACTTACCACTCTTCTGCTTGGAGTCAATACACAGTATTGACTCCAAGACAGAAGGTAAGGATTAAAAAAAAAAGAACTGGAAGAATCTACAGGAATTGATGTGGAGTGAAATGAGCAGAACCAGAAGAACATTATACATAGTAACTAAAACACTGTAGGACAATCAAATGTAATAGACTTTGCTACTAAGAGCAATGCAATGATCCAGGGCCATCCAGAGGGACCTATGAAAAAGAATGCTATTCATATGTAGAGAAAGAACTGTAGGAGTACAAATGCAGAAAAAAATATATGGTTTATTACTTGTTTATATGGGTATGTGATTTGGGGTTTTGGTTTTAAAAGATTACTCTATTAGCAACATGAATAATATGGAAATAGGTTTTGAGTGATAATACATGTATAACTCAGGGGAATTGCTTGTCAGCTCCAGGAGGGGGTAGAGAAGAGGGGAGGGAGATAACATGAATCATGTAACCATGGATAAATATTTAAAAAATAAAATTATATTAAAGATAAAGAGGAATCTCCACCTAGAAGTTTCCCCATATTTACACCCAAGAAACCCACCTCTAGTATCTTAATCCTTGGTTTGAACTGATGGAAAGAAAAGATTTGGGAATCTCAGCAAAGGATCTTATAATTAATTTTACTTGCTTCAAGATCCTGCTTAGAACTATTAATAATTCAAATTTGTGTAACTTTTTTAGGTAGAGGGAAGGGAGGAAAAAAATGAGGTTTCAGGTAGAGATTCTATCTTATTTCATGACTTTCCATAACTCATTCATTACCTTATCTAGGCTTCTATATATGTCTTCACAATTAAGGACTATTTACCAGACTGTTTCATCAGGGAAAATAATCTATCTGATCTATACTTTGCATTGATTTTTTATAGTCAGCATTAAATATGTTTTCATAAATAGAATGAATGATTTTATTTATATGTACATATCTAAACATACAGGTAAATTTATATTTGCATTTACATTACAGATCTAATATGTAGAAACAATAAAATTACTCATAGCTTCATGCATATATGCTTATAATTATATATCTATATATAACTATCATCAAACCATCTACTTTCTATCCCTCCATCTTCATTATCTATAAACTACTATAATTGTTCCTGAAAGTTGTAACACTACTCTTCTCTGGTTTTCCTTGTTCTTTCCATTTGTCTGTCTTCCAGACTCAAAACAATTTTCATTCACTCAGCACAAACATCTATCCTCCTTTTCTAAACTCCCATAACTGTCTAAGATAGGAACTTGTGATTGACAGTGGTCATTTCTCCCTGTGTCCACATGCATCCCTTGAAATAGTCCCATAGTTTATAGCTAGATTATCAATGATTCACAGTTGGATATTTTTAGAAATTATGGTATCTTTTACACTCAATCTTTTAAAGTCTTTTAACACCTGTTCATTCTGTGTACAGATATACTCTGCTTGGCATTATTTTGTGGACCAAAGGTCAACAACCCATGGCTTGTGTCCCAAATATATGATGAATTTGAGTGGCATATATATGTCTCTGGGGAAAAATGTGAAGTAAATGTGGTTCATATTTTAGCTTCTATATCCTATCAGACCTTGTCCTCCTTTTATTTTTGTCTTGTAACACCCTTCTCCATACTCTACTATCTGTATTATTATGGGTTTATACCCTTAGTAAATACAAACAGATGACAATTGTGAATGAATGAAAATTTGACATGACTCATTCAAAATGTTTTCCCAAATCTAATATGACAATTTCAAAAGATTAATAAATGGTCCTTGAGAATATGGATTATTTCCACCTATAAAGCCAATCACAGTGCCTGGCACATATTAAGTCCTTAATAATTGTTTGAGACATCACTCTTCCAACAAAAGTCTTTACAGCCAAAGCTAAAGTCTTTCCAGGAACAATATATGGTTGTGAGAGTTAGAGTATATAGGAAAATTGAGCATCTCAAAACAGAACATTTTGAATTGAGTGCTAGAAAAGACTTTTGAGAGTCCCTTGGACACCAAGGAGAGTAAATCAGATAGTACTTATAGAATTTAATTCACACTATTTACCAGAAGGTAGAATACTGAAGTTGAAGCTTAAATATTCTCATCACATAATAAGAAGGCAGGAGTCATTGGAAAGACCTTAATATTTGAAAAGGAAAAATGAAAAGGAGATTTTATAGGATAAGATGTATTAGATAGTGTCATGGAAACAATGAACTTGGACAGACATCAAGAGATAGTGGAGGATAGAAAAGCCTGGCGTGCTATAATGAATGGAGTCATGAAGAATCACACACAACTAAATGACTGAACAATAAATTGCATTATGGTTGATTTAGAGTTGGAACAAAATAAAGATTATTGTTTATGGGGATTGCCAACCATTTCTCATACCCACTATTGTTCCCCATAATTTTTGTTTGACCTTTTTTATTCTTTAAGGATATTTTCATGTTTTGACTCTAGTTTCATTTATTGAATCACAATTACTTATGGACAGTTCTTTACTTACTCTTGATGCAATTATCTCCCTTCTCTTTATCCCACCCAATTACAACACTTTTAGTAGGAAGAAGAGTTCTTTAATGATCAGAAACTGAAATGCAGTTAGAGAAACCTGACAAACCTTAAATGATAATGATTTAGAAATTTACCTTCAAGTGAAAAAAAATCATTAAAATTAATGAAAATCATTTTGATTTGGCTCAAAATATGCTTTGAAAGACTTAACATATGTAATTTCTTTGCCTTTTACAAATGCTGAAACATTGTTTAAAAAAATAATGATAGTAGAAGTCTTCAAAATTTTTTATCCTTTCCTCAAAATACTGAGAATTTCTACAAGTAGTTTAGTCTAGAAAGGCATAGCTATTCTGTATTATCAGGTTCTAAATAATAACAAATTTTGTTACATTGATTGTTTTCCACAAAAATAGAAGGAATGCTTTGCTTATAAGTCTGCAAAATTATTACGTTATAACTATTGAGTTTTTTTAATGTCAAAGTACAGAAGATGTAGTGAAAAAGCAATACAAATAAAGACAAAGTTCTACCATTATAATAAAAAATATTTAATAATTGGAGATTTGATACATAGAAATTTTATTCAAAATAAAAGAAAGATTAAGCAAATCCATAGTTAAATAGTACAATGATTATATAAAGATGATTACCTTGGATCTTTGCTAACAGGAAGATAATTGTTGCTAAAATGTTCTTTTTTCTACTGTTCTGTCTTTGATCCTTCTGTCTGAAACTACAATGATGGGCAGAATTATCACATTATAAAGAACCATTTTTGAATATTAAGCAAAGTATAATAGTTGAAAAGGTAAACCAAATATTGTATTAAATATATATTTATTGACCCTTATTCTTTAAAAATATATTTTACAGAAATTCATGAGATCTAATTAATCTTAATATATTATTCAGGATGATATTACTTGCATTTTCAGGGAAAATGAAATCAATAGTAGCAGTAGCAATAATATTTTTATATATTCTGTCTTTCTACTTCAGATTAACAACATGATTTCCTGGCAATGAAAGAAATTTAAAATTCAGGCCAGTATCTCAAATTTCAAAAAGTTCTCTTCTTTCTTCTTTTTATGAGCATCAGATGCTCACCAAATGCCTCTTTTTGGATAATATGTATGCAATTGCTTCTCAAGCAAGTTGCAGAGGATAGTTACTTCTCATTTTCCTTCTGAATCTCAGGACCAATTGAACTTTTATTAAAGTTATTTTATGGTACAATTTTAATTTCTTTAAAGTGCTAGGGGAGAGACACCCTTAATGGTAGCAGTGTACCTAACTTTTACTGTTTTGTGAGCCAAAACAATCTTTATTGAGATGCAGCTGGAAAATCTGCAATTTCTTTTTTCCGTAACATATATATCTGTCTTTTAATATAATATAGTATGCAATCTATAAGCATGCAACAAGTTTCCCCTACAGTTTCATTTCCAGATTGTGTTTTATCCATACAAGAATCTCTAAATCTACTTGGAGATTTCTTTTCTTCCTTTGAATTTTTTAGAATCCCAATATGATCCTAATTTTATATTGTTTAACAATCTCAAAATTATGGATGGAAATGCCATATATACAACTTTGCTAAAGTACTTCAAGACTATTTATAGCAATTGTTCCAAGAAGGAGAAAGTCTAGGTCTATACTATACAAGTCTCTGAGCAACTGATTTTCTGGAGAGAGAACATGTTTTCAGATTTACATCAGAAGACCTGAGTTTTCTGAAGCAAATAAATTTGCTAATTTTTTAAAGAACTCCAGCTAAATCTGACACAAGGACGTTAACTTCTTTTCATTAAATTGTCATTTATAAGAGTTATCCAATGTCATTTTTCCCCCTTAAACAATCTGCTTTGTTTAAAAACTAAATGAAGAATTAAATGAGAATAAATGTAATTCATTTTGATTTTGGATATGATTTCCACTTGCCTCCTTTAAATAACATAATGCATCTCATGGGCTGCAAGTGATATGAAAGTTTCACAATCTGTAGTCTCAGTGTATTTTCAATATTTTCCTATCTCCTATATGATGAGTGAGCAATAAATTCTAAGTCCTTGCCATTGTCTAACAAGCTGATAACATTCTCACCTATTCAGACTGCTCTTGTCCTTCACATATCCATTTTTTTTACTGCTGATACTGGAAGTATTTTCATCTTAAATTTTTTATACAAGACTGCTGTTTTTCAAATATATCTGTTTCACATTGCCAATATTCTTAAGTGTTAGAAAGTGCCTTTATTCTCTCTCCTTTGTTAGTATATTAGAAAGCATTCAAGAAAGGGTGAATGTTCTATCATTTGATAGATAATCACAGTATGTAGCATTTATTCCCTTAAAATATTTTACAATATGCTTTTCCACAAATGTACTCAGCTTTGTATACACACAGATGAAACAAATGAAATGAGGATTTATAAAACATCTTGTGTGTTCCAGGCACTGCACCAAACTCCTTGCAAGCATTAATCCATTTGATCCTAACAATAACCCTGGGTAATTGGTGTTATCATCATATCCATTTTATAATTGAGGGAACTGAGGCACACAGAAGTTAAGGAGATTGCTCAGGGTCATGCAGCTAGCCAAATAACCATAGAAAGTTTTGGTAAATGAAAGACAAATCAATTGTTCTTGTTTTTTTTTAATATTTCAAGTTAATTAATCAGTTTTGATATTTTTAAAAATATTTTTAATGGAATTATGACTGTTGTATCTCAAACTGATCATCATGTTTTTATTTATCTGTAGCTCAAGTAGATATCAGGCATGCAAATATTTTCCCTTTTTTTCTCAAAAAATTCCTCATTGATTTCCACTTTAAGGCATCATTGCCATGATAGACACTCCCACCAGGACTGTGGTTCAAAATCATATTTCTGACATTAATACCTTCAAAGATCTATTGTGGAAGGCAATCATTGTATGACTTTACTTTCATGAATCATGGTGGTACACTTCAAAAATGAGAGATCTAGGTACCCAATAGGATAGAAAAGAATGGAATAAAGTAGAAAGTAGAGTGCAATAAAGCAGAAAGACTTTATGCGTTATGGTTCAGAAATTCTAAGTGCTAGAGTGGCTTTCATGATATGGTGCAATAGAAAATTAGAAGACTCAATGGTAGATGTTAGAATCAAATAGTTTTCACTACTTCAGGTGCAGGTAAGAAATTGCAGAATGCTACAACAAACAGGTGGTCCCTATGTTAATCTAAACTGGATCAAAATGTATGCTTTTCTGAAATTACCATAGATATAACACTCTAGAATTTTGTCAATCAACATACATACCTGGATGTCAATGTCTTTAATTACTTGGAGGAAACAATAATCTATTGTGTATTAATTTTGTCTTTGGTGAATTATTGTTTTATTTAGTGAATAAACCAATGACCATCTTTTTCAAAGAAGTATATCTGTATCTCTCTTCCATAATTGAGAAAAAAAGTGTTTTCCCCCTATGAATATTATACCTTAGTTAACATATGCAGAAATTAGATTGATATAGACATACAAATATATATATATATGCATATGTCTAGATAGATAGACACATAGATACAGATATTGTAGGCCAAAGGGAGATATTTTTAAGAATAACTACATATAATTTGACAACAATATTTTTGTTTTGAGAACCAAGTCTATTTAAACCACAAACACAGAGACATAAAGGAGAAGACTTTCAACCTGTTTCTTGTATAATCTATCTGAAATATTTAGGAAAAAATACAAATTAGTAATCCATAATGTGAGAAATTATGTAGAGTTTAGTTTTTATGTTCACAAGATAGAATACCTGCATTAGTGAAATCGCAGTTCCTTCAAAGTATCAAAATAAGACAAAAACTAGAATAGATTATCAAATAAAGTTAGATACTTAAAAACTTTCTTTGAATATCATGTAACAGAGCATGCATTCTTTTATCATAACCTTCCAAACTATGGATCACATCCTAACACATTAAGGTCTCACAATGGAAATGATCATTAGTATGTTATATCTTGCTACTTATTTCTTATTCCTTTGTGCAAATTTAGAACTGCCATCATTTTGAATTATAATTTTTTTTAAAAAATCTTAATATAAGAACTTTCAAATGAATGTAAAAATGTCACTTAAGTTAACCACTTTTGGGGAAGTTGTTGGCATTGCTTTCATGAATAGATATGAAATTATTATTAGCATATGATTATAGATAGGCAGATAGATGTTTCTCAAGTGTACATTATTTTTTTCTTGAATAAACTGAACAATATTCTCTGACATCAGAGTTTTATTTTTCATTTGTGTAACAAACTTTAACATACAATAGCACAATGAAAAGGAGTCAGGCAAATGCTTGAGTGAATGTATAAAAATAGGTACATTAATGTACTATTGATAGAGCTCTGAACTAGTCTAACCATTGAAATATGTGAGTATTATGGAGATAAGATTTGTAGAGTTGTTGTATCAAGGTTTGATATATCCACTCAGAGAGTAGGCCTGAGAGGCAGCTTGTAGGCCCCAAATGCTATCTGACTAATTGACAACTTGGTAAAAAACAGTAATTGAGGTTTATTAATATTAAGTTAAAAAAAGGAAGGGAGGAGGACCAGGAATAAGTAGTCTTTAAGCTTAAAATCTGAATATTCCACCAAAACACCTTTGGGTTCCACAAGGAACCATCTTCAAATGTCTTCGGGCTGCCTGATTCTATACTTTCTGTCTATAATCCTCACACTATTTAATGTATCCTGACCTAACTGGTTCACAAAATTAATGGTAGACAAGTTAAAATTTCATCAAGATATGATAGTTTGAACCCTTGGAGAATTCACCCTATTCAGCCTAAGCCAAGATGGCTAGGTTGTTCCCACAGACAGGCTTCATTGGGTACTGACAGCTTTCTCTCAGCAGTTTCTTGACAACACTCAGGACACAGGAAATTACAGGAACACAGGCAGGTGGAAATTGGAGGCAAGGAATGACAAAATCTTCCACCAGGATATCAGAATCTCAGGATTTTTGGAAATCAGAAACCTTCAGCTCTCAGGAAATAGGCATGTCCACTTTCCAAGACTAGACAGATTCAACAACAGAAAGTAACTTTTTCAATCACCCTGAAGGACAGGAACAACCAATTTCAACTGTTTCAGTGTGTCCAGTTTTAGAGGTCACCAGATTCTAGAATAGCTCCTTCTGTTCCATGCATTCAGCGAGTCCCTCTTTGCAAAGTTTTACATTGAGTCTCTTATAAAAAAAATCTTTCCTTCTTTCTTTCTCTCTCCCACCATTCTCAAAAACAATTTGGAACAATGTCCAAAGGACAATGAAACTATGATCTAGCTATACCTTTTTACCTAGCAATACCATTACTAGGTCTGTAATTCTAAAGAGAAAAGAAAAGGGGAAAGGTTATATATATCAACTCTATTTTGTAGTGGCAAAGAATTTGAAATCCAGGGAATGCTCATCAATTGGAGAATGGCTGAAAATTGTGAAATATGTTTCTGATGGAATACAATTGTGCTAAAAGAAACTGAAAATGGGAAGACTTATAGGAATTGATGCAAAGTGAAATGACTAGAACCAGAAGGCTGTACACAGTAATAATAATACTGTAAGGATGATGAAGTATGAAAGATTTAGCTACTATGATCAAAGAAATGTTCTACATCGATTCCCAGAGGTCCTCTGAATCTTATCCACCTCCAGAGAAAGCACTAATTAACTCAAAGTGAAAATTGAGGCATACTTCTTGAAACTTTCTTTACTTTTCTTGATTTTGTTGTTTTATTTTGCAACATAGTTCATATGAGAAAATCTTCCTTGACAACATGTATAACTGGTTATTGACTTTTCAAAGGGTCAGGGAAATGCTGAAGTTTTGAAATAAAGTTAAAAATATCTACATACAGTTTCACAATAATATTTTTTTTCAAAGAGGCATGGTGGTGTAGTAGGAAGAACACAACTTGGAATTATGAGAATTTACTTTAAATCTCTGTTCTGATATTAAATAGCTACGTGACAATGAATAAAAATGTTTACACTCTCTGGTACTTTGTTTCCTAGTCTTTAAACTTTCTTTCCTCTAAGATAAGCCTCACTAAGTGTGAAGGGCTCATCACTAATGTATTGATAGGGTATATGTTGTATTTTAGCAATTCTTAAGGATTTTGAGTCATCATTAGCAAAAAGACTGTCTATAATCAAGTTGGCAAATCGATAGCATATGAGTCAGAGCTTGCCAGAAGGGGCTGATCTTTTCCCCCTCTCCACACGAGTCTAAGGATATTTCTTATGTGATCTGCCCCTCTTCCTAGCAGTCCAATGGGAGTGCTTCTTCCCTCCACTGTCTGGGGTAGGCACTCATTCTCTAAGTTCCCTTAAAGGTTCACCATCCCTGGTCTATACCAATGAACTATATATAATGTAAGATTTTTTTTCAGTCATAAATATATTATGTTACATTTCTCTAGTTCTTTCACATTGGAGGAAGATTTCTCATTTTGTTCCTCATTACTGTATTGAAATCTCTGGGACCATATTATTTTATCTTTGTAGTACTACCAATTATAACATATATATATATATACATATATATATATTTAGAAGATATCTTGTAATTATATATTGAAATTAATTGAATGCTGATGCAATAATCCTTTGAAATATGCTGAGGAGAAAATGTAATCTTTGTTTCATAAGTGAGGACAATGAGCTTCAGAGATAATGGAACCAAGTGATGTAGCTGGGACTTATATTTACATTTTCTTATTCTTAGACCAGTACTTTTTCATAGAGCATAATGTTGAAAACAGAAGCTAAACAATAGTGCAAATTTTATGGGACCAATAAATGATGAAGTTTGCATAATGAAAACATGGACACATGTATTAATGGAGGCAGGTTCATATTAAGCAATTCTGAGATTGTGAGCACTTAGGAATTTTGAAGCTCCCCAAGCAAGGGCAATAGAAAATAAATATGCACTATCTCAAGAAAAAACCAATAATTCATCACATTTAGTCCTATATAAGGTCTCATCTAAATGCTAATGTGCTCGGCTTCAAATTATAGGTTCTCCTCCATAATTTTAACTTAAATATGGACCTGCCTAGAAGAGATGACTTTAGACCCTGAATAAGATCCTCAGCTCTTAAAGACATTTTTTTAAACAGCCTCATGAGTGCTAACAATCTTCATGGATCTCAATCTCCCTTAATCTAGGCACTGAAACTATCTATAATGAATGGCTAAAAAATGATTTTGGTGAATTGAGGAGACTGATCACTAGATTGACCATATTTAAAGGTATTGAATGGACATAGCTTTTGAGGACCAAGATATAAATATATTTAATTTCAACAAGAAATAATTTTTAAAGTATCTGTTATATCTGAGGCACAGGTTATAACATGCTGCTTAATTCTTACCTTTTAAAACAATTGCTTTTTTTTTGCAAGGGAAAATTGCATTTCACTGGGAATCATAGAATAAAATGAATAATAGGGAATAGATCTTTGAGATAAATTGGGGGGGGTACTAAGAGAGAACTTAGCTGCCATTGAAAAATTCAAGTCACCTGACCCAAATTAATCACATTCTCTTGTCTTGTAAGAATTGATTTCTATAAGCTATGATTTCTCTGTTATAATCAATGATATTTGAGCACTCATAGAAAATGGGAATGGTTCCACAACTTTGAAAGTTGGGCAACTGTAGTTCCAGTTTTCAAGAACTGGAAGTGAATAGTCTTCAAAATGAAAGCTCTTTTTTAGCTTTTAGAGGTTTATATTTATACCTTGGAAAAATATTTTAAAAACATGATTAAAGAAATGATTCTTGAACATTTAGAAAGGGAAGTAATTATTACAAAGAGCTACTATGGTTTCATTAAGTATTAGTCGTGTTAGAACTAAAGAAATTTCTGAGCCATAATTCTGAGCTGAAAAGTGACTTTATTCATGGGTAAAATAAGTCAGTGGTCCCATCATTCCCAATTTGTGATGAAAGACATTTCGTGAATGTTTACAGCTATCTTTAAAGGCTTTTGAAGGTTGATACAAATCACTGATTAACAAAACCCAAGTGCTCAAAGTATCTTAACTAACAGTTTGTAAATTGTTTGAAAAGGTCCAAGCAATTTATTGATCTTATAACCAATACCCCATTCACAATAACTCTTAAGAGACATTAAGGGAAACAAAGCCCTCTCTCTGAGTCATAAAATCTGAAGCCCCTATTATTGGCATAAATTCCTAGATAAGCAAATACTATTCTTACTTTTACCAAAGACTTTATTATTGCTTCTGTTATCTTTATTAGAATAAGAAGATAGTAAAGATGTGTCTTTAGCATAAGAAAGTTTATAACAGGAATTCTTAAGCCAGCTCTCTCCTTATCTATCACAGTTAATAAACAACTGGATAGTCTTTTTAAGATTCTAGTTACATGTACTGTTTAAAGTAATATTTAAAATTAGTTTCATACCAAATGATAATAAAATAAATTAACTGAAATAAATGCAAATTAATCTTTTCAATTGTCAGACTAACCATTGTTATAAAGAGTAAGGTAATCTGTGTGGTCTCCAACACAATTTGGGTGTGAGGAAGGATAATAAAAGGGGATATTAGGTGATTATAAGGTGATTGGAGGAGGAAAGAAGGTAAGGGAAGGTATATAGGAGATAAAGGAAATGGGGTATGTAGGAGAGGGCAGCTCAAACAGGGTTATTCCCAGAGGCTTGAGACAGAGGATACAGGGAGGAAATTAAGGCCAGTAAGAAATGTTTAGGTTTGGCTGGAGGGTTTCTCTTGTTAATTTCTGAAGTCCCTTGATGGAGGACTTGAGAGGGCCCCTCCCTGCCAGTCAAACTGATAGCTGGAGGAAGTCTTGGGTAGGTACTTCCTGCCAACATGGATGCTCCCAGTTCTCTCAAGAAATAAAAGAAAATGATTCCTTCCCTCTTTAGTCCTTGCCTCAATTATCAATACAATGATTTACCAGAGGCTTGACTAGTTAACAAGGGGATTTATTAATCTCAGGTTAGTCAGAGGGAAAAAGGTTCAGGATTTTCTAACTGCTGCTAGGGAGAGGGCTGATGGTGGGGGATGAGTTGTGGAGAGGTTTAGACTGAGAGAGCCTGCTCTCCCAGTTGGGAGATTTGACTGCCTTTTAAGTAAAGTCCTTATTGAATCACTAAAACTAGGGGTAACTTATTGGAGGATAAGTTGTCTTGATACTTGTCTATAGAAACTAAAACCCATAATGTTCAATTACCAAGCTCTACCTTCCACTCAGGGCCCAAAGGAAATTCAGGGGAAGGGAAGGGAATGAAGATGGAGAGATCAGGGAGAGGTCCAGAGAAATGAGAGATGTTTAAATTTCCCAAAGACAAGATAAGCACAGGCAAAGACTGAAGCAAAGCCAAGCACAGGTTAAGCCAAAGCAAAAGCCTCCAGCCACAGTGAAAGCCAGAAGGCAAAAGCCTCATCAGTTGGAACTTCACCTCTATTTATACCTTTAAGTTCTAACTGACTTTCTGAAGATTCTAAGACTTCTACCTGACTTTTTGTGACTGTTAGAAATTACAGAAGCAAAAAGTTTCTGTCAGTCACCTTGCATTACACCATATTATTTTTTAAATGTGTTTGCAAAATTATTACATGGAGATGTTATTGCTATAATTGACCTACATTTTAATTTTAAAAATGCTTCTACTATTCTTGTAGAGAAGTTGGAGAGATATGGGTTAGAAAGATAGATTCATGATGCTTTAACATCTGACTCAAAGAATAGTTAGTTATCACTAGTTCAATGCCAATGTGGCAAGAGTTCTCAATAGAGTAACCCAGGGATCTGTGCTTGATCTTGCACTCTAACATTTTTATTCATTTTTTAAAAAATATTTATTTATTTAGAATATTTTTCCATGGTTACATGATTCATCATTTTCACCACCCCTCTTAACTCCCACCTCCCAGAGTTGACAAGCAATTCTACTGAGTTATACATGTATCATTGTTCAAAACCTATTTAAATGTTATTCATATTTGTAAAAGAGTGATCTTTTAACACCAAAACCTCAGTCCTATTCCCATCAAACCATGTGATTTAATAATATGTTTTTCTTCTACATTTCTATTCCCACAGCTCTTTCTTTGGATGTGGATAGTGTTCTTCCTCATAATTATCTCTGGATTGTGCTGGACTAGCATTGCTGCAAGTAGAAATGCCTATTACATTTGCTTGTGCCACAATGTATCAGTCTCTGTGTACAGTGTTCTTCTGGTTCTGCTCCTTTTGCTCTGCATCAGTACCTCTAGGTCTTTCAATTTACACAGAAATCCTCCAGTTCATTATTCCTTTCAGCATAATAGTATTCCATCACCATCAGATACCACAATTTGTTCAGCCGTTCCACAATTGATGGACACACAATTTTTCCAATTTTTTGCCACCAAAGAGTGTGGCTATAAATATTTTTGTACAAATCATTTTCCTTATTATTTCTTTGGGGTAAAAACTCAACAGTGGTATGGCTGAATCAGAGGGTAAGTATTCTTTTAAAGCAAATTGTGCATAATTCCAAATTGCCTTCCAGAATTGTTGGATTAATTCACAACTCCATATATTAGTGTCCCAATTTTGTCACATCCCCTCCAGCATTTGTCACTTTCCTTTGCTACCATATTAACCAATCTACTAGATATGAGGTGGTACCTCAGAGTTGTTTTTATTTGCATTTCTCTAATCATGAGGGATTTAGAACACTTCTTCATGTGATTAGTAATAGTTTTGATTTCTTCATCTAAGAACTGCCTGTTCAATGCCCTTGACCATTTGTTGATTGGGGAATGGCTTGATTTTTTGCAAAATTCACTTAGTTCCTTATATATTTGGGAAATTAAACCTTTGTCAGAGAATTTTGTTATACATATTTTTCTCCAGTTTGTTGCTTTCCTTCTAATTTTGGTTGCATTGATTTTGTTTGTACAAAACCTTTTTAATTCAATATAATCAAAATCATTCATTTTGCATTTTGTAACATTCTCTATCTCTTGCTTGGTTTTAAATTCCTTCCTTTCTCACAAATCTGACAGGTATACTATTGTATGTTTACCTAATTTATTTATGATTTTATTTCCTATATTCAAGTCATTTATACATTTTAAATTTATCTTGGTAAAAAATCTTTAATATTTTTATTAATGAGTTGGCTGAAGGCCCATATGGTATGTTCATTTGATGAGAATCAAGATCTCATAATAAGAAAATCAATAAAATGTTTAATAATAATGCTTATTACTATGTTGCAGGTACTGTGCCTAATTATTAGCATATAAAAGGGGGAAAAGGCAATACTCCTATAGTTTAATGGAGTTTACATTTTAATGGAGGAGATAATATGAAAACAACTATGTACAAACAAGATATGTAGAGAATTAATTGTAGATAATGAGTAGAGGGAAAACACTTGCATAAAGGGGGCATCAGTAAAGGTTTCTTTATAGAAGGCAAAATTTCAGGTAGGACTTGAAGGCAGACAGGAAAACAAGGAGACTCAAATGATGAGCAGAGTTTTCTATGCATGAGGTACAGTCAGTGAAGATGCTCATTATCTGGAGAATGAGTGTCTTCTGTGAAGAACCACATTATCAGTGTCCCTGGATCACAGAGAATACATATGGGAAGGGGAAAACAAGGTGTAAGAAAACTGGAAATATATGAAGGTGCCAGGGTGTGAAAGGCTTTGGATGCCAAAGAGAAAACATTCTATCTGATCCTGGAAGAGCTACTAGATTTTATTGAGTAGGCAAGTGTCATGGTTAGACTAGTTCTATAAGGAATTTATTTTGATAGCTTAGTGGAGGATGGATATGTCATTTAGTTTAGGTAGGATTGTTATTTTTAATTATATTGTCTGACAACTCATGAACAATGAATATTTCTCCAATTATTATATCTGACTTTATAAAAAGTATTTTATAGTTCTATTCATATAGTTTCTGAATTTGATTATTAATGAGAGTGAATGGAAGTGAAGACATAATGATTGTGAACCTCAGGGACTAGAAGAATAGTGGTGGTATTGATAGAAATAGGGTAGTTAGGAGGAGTCATTAGTTTAAGAACAAAGATAGCCATAGGTATTTAGAGATGGACAACTACAACTCAAGACATATATGGGGACTAGATATATAAACTTGGCCCTTTCACTGTGAGGTATTGAGGAACCAACTAAACCTTGGTATCTCTACATTATCATCACCATCACATCAAGAATCTACATTATTTCATCAGCATAGGAATGAAAGTTGAATGCATGAAAGTTGTTGGGGATAAAGAGAAAGAGAGACAGACATAGAAATAGAAATAAAAGACAGACAAAAAAGAAACAGAGATAGCAGCACACAGAGATACAGATATACATAGACATTTGCAGATGAGGAACAGATACAGATATTGACAATCAAACAGATACAGATAAATAGATAGATGGATACAGAGCTAGAGTGAGAGATACTAGTTTTTTAAAAAAAGGTCTGAGATACTTTACCATTTCATTGACTTCTACCCCCCCCCATACACACACATTTTTTTTTTTAATTTTAAACCCTTAACTTCTGTGTATTGATTTATAGGTGGAAGATTGGCAAGAGTAGGCAATGGGGGTCAAGTGACTTGCCCAGGGTCACACAGCTGGGCTCCACACACATTTTTGTCTGTAACAGTCCCATGCTCTGACGGGGTGCACATGCATACTATGGGAGGACACCAGAGGCCTCATGGATTCCTGGCATCTTGCCCTTAGCCCAACATGACTCCTGGTGTCTGACCTTGACTAAGATCAAGTCTGTCCAACCAGAGAGACCTAGAAAGACTGATGTCAATGGCTTTATAAAAGAGGAGACTGAGGAAATGGGGAGCACTATTTTGGTTTCTGCTTTTGGCTATCTTGGGGTTGGAGACTCTTGCTGGAGCCATTGCTTTTTGCTAGCAGACATAAAAAAGCACAGCAAATACAAATAAGTTGGGCAAAGCCAGATGATTATGTGATTCTATCTCTCTCACTTAAAAAAAAAAAAAGGAAATTAATATACAGGCTCCAGAGAATTTCAATGATAAAAGATTCCATGAGTACTTTTTAGTGGTAGATAAACTTTTTTGTTATGAGTTCCTTTCAGTTGTTCTGGATTTTTGTATTGCTGATGATAGTTAATACATTCACAATTAATCGTCATGACTTATTATTGTTAACTTATGTGAAAGAATGCTATCCATATTGAGAGAAAGAACTATGGGAGTAGAAATGCAAAAGTAAAACATATGACATCACTTTATCACATATATATGGGTATGTAATTGAGTGTTTAGGCTTTAATAAATCACTTTATAGCAAAAATAAACAATATGAAAATAAATACCAAGGGATAACATTTGTACAACCCAGCGGAATTGCTTCTCAGCTCTAAGAGGAGGGAAGGGAAGGAGGGGGTAATAAAATGAATCATGTAAACCTGGAAAAATATTTTAAAATAAAAAAATAGAAAAAACAAATAAGATCTAAAAATGATTTATTATTGTTACTATGTACAGCATTCTTCTGTTTCTATTCAGTTCACTTTGCATCACTTCATACGAGTCTTTCCATAGTATTTTTCTGATAACCCAACCTTTGTCTAAAGAAATTAAATGATTGGTAATTTACTACTTCTTAAAAGACCCATTTCTTCATTATTCTAGTTTAATTTTTAGGAAATGTTTTCTTAAATTAAGATATATATATATATATGTACAAATAAATATGTATATATTTTG
This sequence comes from Gracilinanus agilis, assembly GCF_016433145.1. NCBI lineage: Eukaryota > Metazoa > Chordata > Mammalia > Didelphimorphia > Didelphidae > Gracilinanus > Gracilinanus agilis. The sequence goes on along the minus strand of NC_058130.1, from coordinate 300,542,005 downwards.
TAGTTCAATTGTTTTTCAGTTGTGTTGAACTTTTTGTGACCTCATTTGGTGTTTTCTCAGCAAAGATACTGAAGTTGTTTTCATTTCCTTCTCTAACTTATTTTATAGATGAAGAAACTGAGGCAAACGTGGTTTAGAGTCCAAGGTCAAAGAGACAGTAAATGCCTGAGGCCAGATTTCAACTCAAGGAAATGAATGAGTCTTCCTGACTCCAGGTCCATCTTTCTATCCACTATACCACCTAGCTACCCCAAGATAAAATTTATCTTTTCAATTTGCACTCATTTCTTCTAGAACTGTTTTTTTAGGGGGGGCAGTGAGACAGACATTCAAAGTCTAAATCTCTTCTATATGGCAATGTTTCAAAAACTTAAAGACAGAAATCTAATTCCCTTTGAGCCTTCTCTTTTCCAGATTCAACATCCCTAGTTTATTCAGCTGGTCTTCATATGACTTTGTACCATCCAAGGCCTTGCTCCATCCCATTAGCCTCTTCTAAATGTTCTCCTAATAATATCCTTGCTGAAATGTAGTTCTGGGCACTGAACACAATATTGTATGTATAAAAAGAGTGGGCTCTGCTTTTTCCTGGAATACACACACACACACACACACACACACACACACATACACACACACACATATAGTGCAATTCAAGCTTGCCTTGCTTTTTTGGCTGCCATATCAATACTGTTGGTTTATAGCTACCTTGTAAGCCAACAGAATCACATGCCTTTTTCAGAATAACAATTGTCAATTAGGTGAGACTTCCAGTTAAGATGGCGGCAGAGTAAGGAGCAGCTGCTTGATCTCTCCTAACCGAAGCATATAGGACTCCTCAAGGGGACATAAAAATGAACCCAGACGAATGAAGGAACCCCACAACAGGGCGCAGCATTGAAGGTATGCAAAATTGGGGCATTTCCATGCTATAAAGGGGTGAAACAGCTTTCACTAAAACGCAAGAGGAAGAAGCCCCTCCACCCCCCCACCCCCACAATACTCACAGCGCCAAGGTCAAAGCACAAGAGTGAAAGCAAGATTGGGGCAACCAGTAAATCACTAGCAGCCCCAGGGCTTCTACCCGAGAGCTGCAAGACCTGGGACCTCAAGTGGCTGGGGGGCACGCACAGACATTCAGAGAGTCTGTATGGTTGAAGACATTGCCCTGGGCGCGGACAAAGATCTCTAACGCAGGGACTTTCCCGAACGTTTGTGCGGGTGAAGGCAGTGCCCTAGGTGCGAATAAAGACCTCCAGTGCAAGGTAGGACATCGAGTGAGGAACTGGTGCAGATGGTGAAGACCAGAGCACTGCTGTGGAAGCAGCCCGCAAGACTGCTGAAGGAGCCTTGGGCAGAGGGGCAGACTGGGAATACCAGGAGGCCTGACCACGAGGACAAAGAGACCAGAGCCCTCAGGAGCTTAGAAAGTGCAGGCAAACCCTGAGTGTGAAGACAAAGCTTAAAAGGGGTAGGGCTAACAATGGCAAGCCATAGGGAAGCCCAGAAGAAAATGATTATCAAGAAAAACTCTGGAACACTCGACAACTTCTACACAGAGAAAATCCAGACAACAGAGGAGGACAAACAAAAATCCAAACTTTCCCAAAACAAAGAAAGCTGGTCACAAGGTATTGAAGAGTTCAAAAATGAGATGTTGAAGAAGATGGAAGAGATCTGGCAAGAAAATAACAGTTTAAAAGGCAGAATTTCGCAATTGGAAAGTGAGGCAAGTCGACCAGAAATCACCAGATTGAAAAGGAAAACCAAAAGATTATAGCCGAAAACCAAAAGATTATAGCTGAAAACCAGTCCTTAAAGGTTAGAGTTGAACAATTAGAAGATAATGATCTCTCAAGACAACAAGAACAAATAAAACAAAGTCAAAAGACTGAAAAAATAGAAGGAAACATGAAATGTCTCAATGAGAAAGTGACAGACCAAGAAAACTGGTCTAGAAGAGACAATTTGAGAATAATTGGTCTCCCTGAAAAGGGAGAAATTAATAGAAATTTGGACTCCATACTAAAAGAAATTATTTAGCAAAATTGCCCTGAAGTTCTACAACAAGAGGGCAATATAGACATTGAAAGGATCCATAGATCACCCTCTACACTTGATCCAGATAAGACAACGCCCAGGAATATAATAGCCAAATTCAAGAGCTTCCAAGTAAAAGAAAAAATCTTACAAGAAGCCAGAAAGAGACAATTCAAATATCAAGGAGCACCAATCAGGATAACACAGGATCTGGCAGCCTCCACACTAAAAGACCGCAAGGCTTGGAACCCGATATTCAGAAAGGCAAGAGAGATGGGCCATCAACCACAGATCAACTACCCATCGAAACTGACTATATACTTCCAGGGGAAAGTATGGGCATTCAACAAAATTGAAGAATTCCAAGTTTTTGCACAAAAGAGACCAGGACTAAATGGAAAGTTTGATACCCAACCACAAAAATCAAGAGAAACATGAAAAGGTAAATAAGAAACAGAGGGAAAAGAAAGAAAACTCATAATTTTTTAAACTTGACTCTTTAAGGGCTTGAATAAGATCTAATTATCTGTATTAGTATAAGGAGAAATGCTATGTAGTGAACTCTACTCACTATTATAATATTCACTATTATAGCAACCAGAAGAATAATTCATAGGGAGAGGACAGGATACTAAATGGTCTAATATGACATGGGGGGTGGGAAAAGTGGGGGGGAATAGTAGGGGACACCAAGAAAAATCTGAGTAAATAAGAAAAATAGGATATTCAATTACACACAAAGAGGACATGGGAAAGGGAGGGGATAAATACTATATAAGAAGGAGAGGACGAGAGCATTAAGAGGTATTAATCAAATCTTACTCTCAGTGAAATCAACCTGGAGAGGGAAGAGTAGCATTATTATCCATTCAGATAAAAAAAAACTCTATCTAACCTTACTGAGGAAGTCAGAAGGGATAAACCAAAGGGAGCAAGGGAGTGGGGAGGTCAAAAAAGGGAGGGAAGAAGAAGGAGGAGGGAATTCATTAGGCCTTTAAAAAACAAAAAGAGGAGAATAAAAAGGGAGGGGGCAGAAAGGGAAGTCAATCAAGGGAGGGCATAAGGGATAGCGGCTCAAAGCAAACCACTGGTTTAAAAGAAAATACTGTAAGAAGAAAGGGTGGGTCTAGGGGAGGATACAAAAATGTCAGCAAATGCACAACTGATAATTGTAACTCCGAATGTGAATGGGATGAACTCGCTCATAAAATGGAAGCAAATAGCAGAGTGGACCAGAAACCAAAATCCTACCATATGTTGTCTACAAGAAACACATATGAGGCGGGTGGACACACACAAGATTAAGGTTAAGGGCCTGAGCAAAATCTTTTGGTTGTCAAATGAGAAAAAGAAGGCAGGAGTGGCTATTATGATCTCTGACAAAGCAAAAGTAAAAATAGATATGATTAAAAAAGACAGGGAAGGTCATTACGTCCTGATTAAAGGCAGTATAAACAATGAGGAAATAACACTGCTCAATATATATGCACCAAGTGGTATAGCATCCAAATTCATAAAGGAGAAACTGGCAGAGCTCAAGAAGCAAATAGATAATAAAACCATAATACTGGGAGATCTAAATATTCCTCTTTTAGATCTAGATAAATCAAACCAAAAAATAAATAAGAAAGAGGTAAGAGAGATGAATGAAGTCCTAGAAAAATGAGATTTAATTGATATGTGGAGAAAAATAAATAAGGACAAAAAGGAATACACCTTCTTTTCAGCTGCACATGGTACATTTACAAAGATTGACCATGTAATAGGGCATAGAATCATGGCAAACAAATGCAAAAGAGCAGATATAATAAATGTAACCTTCTCTGATCATAATGCAATAAAAATAATAATCAGTAAGGGCACCTGGACAGGCAAGTCAAAAACCAAATGGAAATTAAACAATATGATTCTTCAAAACCAAATTGTCAAAGAAGAAATCATAGAAACAATCAACAATTTCATTGAAGAGAATGACAATGATGAGACATCCTACCAAACTCTGTGGGATGCAACCAAGGCAGTACTCAGGGGGAAATTTATATCCTTGAGTGCATATATTAACAAATTAAGGAGGGCAGAGATTAATGAATTGGGCATGCAACTCAAAAAATTAGAAAGAGAACAAATTAAAAACCCCCAGATGAAAACTAAATTAGAAATACTAAAAATTAAGGGAGAAATTAATAAAATAGAAAGTAAAAGAACTATTGAATTAATAAATAAGACGAAGCTGGTATTTTGAAAAAAACAGATAAAATAGACAAAGTACTGGTCAATCTAATAAAAAAAGGAAAGAAGAAAAGCAAATTGACAGTATCAAAGATGAAAAGGGAGACCTCACCTCTAATGAAGGGGAAATCAAGGCAATAATTAAGAACTATTTCGCCCAATTATATGGCAACAAATATAACAAGTTAGGAGATGTGGACGAATATTTACAAAAATATAAATTGCCTAGAATAACAGCAGAAGAAATAGAATACCTAAATAATTCCATATGAGAAACAGAAATTGAACAAGCCATCAAAGAACTCCCTAAGAAAAAATCTCCAGGGCCTGATGGATTCACAAGTGAATTCTATCAGACATTCAAAGAGCAACTAATCCCAATACTATATAAATTATTTGATATGATAAGCAAAGAAGGAGTCTTACCAAATTCCTTTTATGACACAAATATGGTACTGATTCCAAAGCCAGGTAGACCAAAAACAGAGAAAGAAAGTTACAGACCAATCTCCCTAATGAACATAGATGCAAAAATCTTAAATAGAATACTAGCAAAAAGACTCCAGCGAGTGATAAAGAGGGTTATTCATCATGATCAAGTGGGATTTAGACCAGGAATGCAAGGATGGTTCAACATTAGGAAAACCATCCACATAATTGACCATATCAACAAGCAAACCAACAAAAACCACATGATAATCTCAATAGAAGCAGAAAAAGCCTTTGACAAAATACAACACCCATTCCTACTGAAAACACTAGAAAATATAGTAATAGAAGGACCCATCCTAAAAATAATAAACAGTATATATCTTAAACCATCAACAAGCATCATATGCAATGGGGATTAATTAGAAGACTTTCCAATAAGATCAGGTGTGAAACAAGGATGCCCATTATCACCTCTTTTATTTAACATAGTACTAGAAACACTAGCAGTAGCAATTAGAGAAGAAAAAGAAATTGAAGGTATTAAAATAGGAAGGGAGGAGACTAAGCTATCACTCTTTGCAGATGATATGATTTTTTTTTTATCCTGGGACTCCATTCTAGGAGCATAGGGCCACAACCAGTAGGCAATGGGTCGCTCAGGGTCACCCAGCTGGGAAGTGTCTGAGCCCGGATTTGAACCTAGGACCTTTTGTCTCTAGGCCTGGCTCTTAATCCACTGAGCTAGCCCAGCTGCCCCTACTTTAGGTTGTAGTTTCTTTAGCAGATGTAGTTTTTACAGGGTGGGGTTGCTAGCCCCACGTCCAACCCTCCTCCTTTTTCATCCGGGCTAGGGACCGTCCTTAGCCCAGGAGTGGTAAGGGTGGGCGATAGGGGTCAAGTGACTTGCCCAAGGTCACACAGCTGAAAGTGTCCAAGGCCGGACTTGAACCTAGGACCTCCAGTCTCTAGGCCTGGCTCTCAATCCACTGAGCCACCCAGCGATGATATGATGGTATACTTAAAAAATCCTAGAGAATCAACTAAGAAGCTGCTAGAAATAATCAACAACTTTAGCAAAGTTGCAGGATACAAAATAAATGCACATAAATCATCAGCATTTCTATATATTTCCAACACATTAGAGCAGCAAGAGGTAGAAAGAGAAACACCATTTAATATCACCCTAGACAATATAAAATACTTAGGAATCTATCTACCAAAACAAATACAGGAATTATACGAACATAACTACAAAACACTTCCAAAAAATTTAAAACTATATCTAAACAATTAGAAAAACATTGAGTGATCATGGGTAGGAGGAGCTAACATAATAAAAATGACCATTCTGCCCAAATTAATTTATGTATTTAGCGCCATACCTATCAAACTACAAAAACATTTTTTACTACATTAGAAAAAACTATAACAAAGTTTATTTGGAAGAACAAAAGATCAAGAATATCAAGGGAAATAATGAAAAAAAAAACGTGAAGGAAGGTGGCCTAGCAGTACCAGATATTAAGCTATACTATAAAGCAGCTGTCATCAAAACAATATGGTACTGGCTAAGAGATAGAAGGGAGGATCAGAGGAATAGACTTGGGGTAAGTGATGTCAGCAAGACAGTGTATGATAAACCCAAAGAGTCCAACTTTTGGGACAAAAATCCACTATTTGACAAAAACTACTGCAAAAATTGGAAAGCAATATGGGAGAGATTAGGTTTAGATCAATATCTCACACCATACAACAAGATAAATTCAGAATGGGTGAAAGACTTGAATATAAAGAAGGAAACTATAAGTAAATTAGGTGAACACAGAATAGTATACTTGTCAGATCTCTGGGAAAGGAAAGATTTTAAAACCAAACAAGAGTTAGAGAAAATTACAAAATGTAAAATAAATAAGTTTGATTATAGTAAATTAAAAAGTTTTTGTACAAGGGAAAACAATGCAACCAAAATCAGAAGGGAAACAGCAAACTGGAAAAAAATCTTTATAACAAAATTCTGACAGAGGTCTAATTACTCAAATATACAAGGAGCTAAATCAATTGTATAAAAAATCAAGCCATTCCCCAATT